>NW_023267739.1:0-1548 GCF_013103735.1 Etheostoma cragini
ACACACACAGATACAGACACACACACACACACACACACACATACAGACACACACACACACTCTTACACATGCTCACACACGCACACATACACACGCACACACACTCTCTCACACACACACACACACAATCTTACACATACAGACACACACACACACACACAGAGACACAGGCACGCACACACACTCTAACACACACACTCTTACACACACACACACACACACACACACACACACATACATACAGAACTTGAGTGACTCTGTTCCTCTGTTTCCCAGGATGCCGAGCGGCTGATGTCCGAGTACGAGGCGTTGATGCGTAGCGTCCTCGAAGACAGCCGATTGGTGCAGCTGCAGCAGGAGGGCGGGGCCTGGTTGTCGTGGCTGCGGCGGGAGGAGAGCGTCGGCGGCGCGGCGGCGGTGGAGGCCGTGTCCCGCCTGTACGACGGCGTAGACGAGCTGCTGCACCGCCTGGTCACGCTGTCCAACGGCCGCACGCACACGCTCCGCTTCCTCCGGGCCTTCAGGGGCCTGGAGACCGGCTTCACCCAGGTCAGACCCCCAGAGGACTAAGTACACACTAGAAGTACAGATACGTGGGTTAAAAAATACTCTGGTACTTCTTTACTCAAGTAAAAGTAACAAAGTACAGGAAAGATCTCACCTCGAGGGGGTCTCAATGATCTGAAAAAGGTGAGAAACCAGACCAGAACTACACTGGAGGAGTTGGTCCAGGACCTGGAAAGATCTGGGACCACCGTTTCCAAGGTTACTGTTGGTAATACACTAAGACGTCATGGTTTGAAATCCTGCATGGCCCGGAAGGTTCCCCTGCTTAAACCAGACCAGGTCCAGGCCCGTCTTAAGTCTGCCAACGACCATCTGGAGGATCCAGAGGAGTCATGGGAGGAAGTCATGTGGTCTGATGAGACCAGAATAGAACTTTTTGGTCCTAATTCCACTAACCGTGTTTGGAGGAAGAAGAATGATGAGGACCATCCCAAGACCACCATCCCTACTGTGAAGCATGGGGGGTAGCATCATGCTTTGGGGGGGTTTCTGCACATGGGACAGGGGGACTGCACCGTATTAAGGAGAGGAGGACCGGGGCCATGTATTGGGAGATTTTGGGGACCAACCTCCTTCCCTCAGTTAGAGCATTGAAGATGGGGGTCGAGGCCGGGTCTTCCAACATGACAATGACCCGAAGACCAGAGCCAGGAGAACCAAGGGGGGCTCTGGAAGAACCAGATCAAGGTTCTGGGGGGGGGGGGCTAGCCAGTCTCCAGACCTAAACCCAATAGAGAATATTTGGAGGGAGCTCAAACTCCAGTCCAGGAACCTGACTGGTCTAGAGAAGATCTGTGTGGAGGGGGGACCAAAATCCCTTCTGCAGGGTGTCAGACCTGGTGCAGGACTACAGGAACCGTTGGAAACAAAGGCTGCTGGACCAGATATTAACATGGATCTTGAACTGACAGTCATGTTTAGCTTCTTCCATTTTCTAATGATTGCTCCAACAGTGGACCTGTCTTCACCAAGCTGCTTGGA
>NW_023267740.1:0-1216 GCF_013103735.1 Etheostoma cragini
CACAAACACACACCCGGTGTCAGAGACTTTAAGAGTAGAATAATAAGTGTTGGCCACTCACCCTTCCTCAGCCTTCTCTTCCTCCTCCTCCTCTCCTCTCTAATGGAGTCTACACTGCTCCTCCCTCTCTGGTCTCCACCTGCTGGGAATCACATGACCTCACCTGAAGGGGGGGGGCTTTGTGTGTGTGTGTGAAATGTTTTTGGCGCACACAATTATGGCGGTTTTCCACTGCGTGGTATCTACTCGACTCGCCTCGGCTCTACTCGCTTTTTTAGGTTTTCCATTACGAAAAAAAGTCCCTGGGACCTGCTACCAGGTACTTTTTTTAGTACTACCTCAGTCGAAGTTCCAAGCGAGCCGAGGCGAGCCCAAAAGGTGACGTGGAAACCTGCAGACTACTGGTTGGTCGTCTCTTATGACTGCGTTTTTAGCAAACAAGAGTGTGGAGTGTGTTTTCAGAACAAACGGGACATTTAAAACAAATCAAGCCGGACACCGACAGATTATCCACTTTCTGCACTATTCTCACTTTTCAACTGTTCGGGCTACTAGCGGCTTCATGTCGTTTCCAATATTGCACACTGTTACTTAAAAAAACAAGACAAAATATATAACAAAAGTTTTTGACTTAGCTTTTCAAGTAGTGCATCAAACCCTCCCAAACTTCCCTGTCTTCTTCCTCTGCACCCGTGACAGTGTCCCCCCGGCTCTGCTGGCCCAGATGCATCCCAGTCGTTGTCATAAGCCTGTCCGTGACTCTCATAAAGATTATACGAAGACCAGCAGGTCAGAGCCAGAACCAGAACCAGAGATCTCACCGGTCAGACGTCACACACCAGACGGTCTGCGGCGGCGGTTTTGCAGAGCGTGAATGCTCTGAAACACAAACAGTACACAGCAAACATGTTGGTGTGTAATCATGGTTGCTAACGTTCATCTACTTTATATAGCGTATAGTAAATACTGACTGCGACGCTGAACACATGCTAATGTTAGCTAACGTTACCAGGAAACTTAACTTACCCTTTTGTGTCGGAGAACAACAGTCATGTCGACGTCTGAACTCCGTCAGTATTCCCAAACTCCTGTTTTTTTTAGCGGTGATTTTCGTTGCTTCCTCCAGCTTCTTTTGAATCAAAACATTTCTTCTGGCTGCGGCGAGTAGCCGACGTGCTGTTGTGACCCGCGCTGAAAATTACGTCATCACGCGTTG
>NW_023267741.1:0-9193 GCF_013103735.1 Etheostoma cragini
TCTGTCCCAGGTTTCTGCCTAAAAGGAGTTTTTCCTCTCCACTGTGGCCCTGTTGCTGCTCTGGAGGAAACTACTAGAACTGTTGGGTCCTTGTAACTTCTGGAGTGTGGTCTAGACCTGGTCTATCTGGTCTAGACCTGGTCTATCTGGTCTAGACCTGGTCTATCTGTAAAGTGTCTCCAGATAACTCTTGTTGTGAATTGATACTTTAAATAAAATAAAAGTGAAATTGAAATAACGCACACACACACACTATTGAAAATCTGATGATTAAAAATGAATTGAAAAAAAGTAAATATTTGTGAATGTATAATGTCAAACATCTGTGTTATTAATGAAGGTGTTCATATTTGTAACTTGTTTTATTTATATATATATAAATGTACATATATACATATGTATACATACATATGTATATACATATGTATGCAATGTTAAAAAGTCATAGTATAGTACATTGAAAACGTATAAAAAGTCTAAAAAGTCATAGTATAGTATGTTGAAAAAACATAAAAAGTCATAGTATAGTATGTTGAAAAAACATAAAAAGTCATAGTATAGTATGTTGAAAAAACATAAAAAGTCATAGTATAGTATGTTGAAAAAACATAAAAAGTCATAGTATAGTATGTCGAAAAAATGTTAAAAAGTCAAAGTATTGTATGTCAAAAAAGTAAAAAAAGCAATAGTATTGTAAGTCAAAAAAATATAAATAGTCATAGAATAGTATGTTGAAATAGTATAAAAAGTCATAGTATAGTATGTCAAACAGGTATAAAAAGTAATAGTATATTATAGTAAAAAAGTCATAGTATAGTATGTCGACATTTCTTTTAAAAGACAGTATAGTATGTTGAAAAAGTTTTAAAAAAAAGTCATAGTATAGTATGTCGAAAAAGTATAAAAGTCATAGTATAGTATATTGAAAATAAAAAAAAAGTCATACTATAGTTTGTGGAAAAAACCTAAAAAGTCATAGTATAGTATGTTGAAAAAACATAAAAAGTCATAGTATAGTATGTTGAAAAAACAAAAAGTCATAGTATAGTATGTCGAAAAAATGTTAAAAAGTCATAGTATAGTATTGCAAATAAGTAAAAAAAGCCATAGTATAGTATGTTGAAAAGATATAAAAAGTCATAGTATACTATATCGAAAAAGTCATAGTATAGTATGTAAAAAAAGTTAAAAAAGTCATAGTATTGTAAGTCGAAAAGTAAAAAAAGTCATAGTATAGTATGTTGAAAAAACATAAAAAGTCATAGTATAGTATGTTGAAAAAACATAAAAAGTCATAGTATAGTATGTTGAAAAAACATAAAGAGTCATAGTATAGTATGTCGAAAAAATGTTAAAAAGACATAGTATAGTATTGCAAATAAGTAAAAAAAGCCATAGTATAGTATGTCAAAAAATATATAAATAGTCATAGAATAGTATGTTGAAAAAGTAGAAAAAGTCATAGTATAGTATGTCAAAAAAGTAAAAAAAAGTAATAGTATAGTATGTTGAATTAACATAAAAAGTAATTGTATAGTATGTCAAAAAATGATAAAAGGTCATAGTATAGTATGACTAAAAATTTAAAACGTCATAGTATAGTATGTTGAAAAGATATAAAAAGTCATAGTATATTATAGTTAAAAAGTCATAGTATAGTATTTAGAATTTTTTAAAAAAAGTCATTGCATAGTATGTTGAAAAATGATAAAAGGTCATAGTATAGTATGTCGAAAAAGTCATTGTATAGTATTTTGAAAAAATGTTAAAAAGTCATAGTATAGTATGTCGAAAAAGTATAAAAAGTCATAGTATATTATAGTAAAAAAGTCATAGTATAGTATGTCGAAAAAATGTTAAAAAGACATAGTATAGTATGTTGAAAAAGTAAAAAAAAAGTCATATTATAGTATGTTGAAAAAGTATAAAAGTCATAGTATAGTATGTTGAAAAAACATTAAAAGTCATAGTATAGTGTGTCAAAAAATGATAAAAGGTCATATTATAGTATGTCGAAAAATTTAAACGTCATAGTATAGTATGTCGAAAAGGTATTAAAAGTCATTGTATAGTATTTTGAAAAAATGTTAAAAAGTCATAGTATAGTATGTCGAAAATGTGAAAAAAAGTCATAGTAAAGTATGTTGAAAAAGTAAAAAAGTCATAGTATTGTATGTCAAAAAATTTAAAAAGTCATAGTATAGTATGTTGAAAAAAACTAAAAAGTCATAGTATAGTGTGTCGAAAAAGTATAAAAGTCATAGTATGGTATATTGAAAAGAAAAAAAAAGTCATACTATAGTATGTTGAAAAAACCTAAAAAGACATAGAATAGTATGTCGAAAAAAGTATAAAAAGTCATAGTATACTATATCGAAAAAGTCATAGTATAGTATGTAAAAAAAGTAAAAAAAAGTCATAGTATTGTATGTTGAAAAAACATAAAAAGTCATAGTATAGTATGTTGAAAAAACATAAAAAGTCATAGTATAGTATGTTGAAAAAACATAAAAAGTCATAGTATAGTATGTCAAAAAATGTTAAAAAGTCATAGTATAGTATTGCAAATAAGTAAAAAAAGCCATAGTATAGTATGTCAAAAAATATATAAATAGTCATAGAATAGTATGTTGAAAAAGTAGAAAAAGTCATAGTATACTATAGCGAAAAAGTCATAGTATACTATATCGAAAAAGTCATAGTATAGTATGTCAAAAAAGTTAAAAAAAGTCATAGTATAGTATGTTGAATTAACATAAAAAGTCATAATATAGTATGACAAAAAATTAAAAACGTCATAGTATAGTATGTTGAAAAGATATAAAAAGTCATAGTATATTATAGTAAAAAAGTCATAGTATAGTATTTCGATTTTTTATTAAAAAGTCATAGCATAGTATGTTGAAAAAGTAAAAAAAAGACATAGTATAGTATGTTGAAAAAGTAAAAAAAGACATAGTATACTATGTTGAAAAATGATAAAAGGTCATAGTATAGTAAGTTGAAAAATGATAAAAGGTCATAGTATAGTATGTTGAAATTTTTTTTAAAAGCATAGTATAGTATGCTGAAAAAACATAAAAAGTCATAGTATAGTATGTCAAAAAATGATAAAAAGTCATAGTATTGTATGTTGAAAAAGTAGAAAATGTCAAAGTATAGTATGTCAAAAAAGTAAAAAAAAGACATAGTATAGTATGTCGAAAAAGTAAAAAAAGACATAGTATAGTATGTCGAAAAAGTAAAAAAAGTCATAGTATAGTATGTTGAAAAAGTAAAAGAAGTTTTAAAACGTCAGAGTAAAGTATGTCAAAAAAGTATAAAAAGGTATAAAAAGTCATAGTATAGTATGTTGAAAAAAAGGAAAAAAAAGGTATAAAAAGTCAGAGTAAAGTATGTCAAAAAAGTATAAAAAGGTATAAAAAGTACTCAGTAAAGTATGTCGAAAAAGTAAAAAAAGTCATAGTATAGCGTGTCGAAAAAGTAAAAAAAAGACATAGTATAGTATGTTGAAAAAGTATAAGAAGTTTTAAAAAGTCATAGTATAGTATGTCGTAAAAACTAAAAAAAGGTATAAAAAGTCATAGTATAATATGTCAAAAAAGTATAAAAAGTCTCAGTAAAGTATGTCGAAAAAGTAATATAAGTCATAGTAAAGTATGTCGAAAAAGTTAAAAAGTCATAGTATAGTATGTCGAAAAAGTAAAAAAAGTCATAGTATAGTATGTCGTAAAAACTAAAAAAAGTCATAGTATAGTATGTTGAAAAAGTATAAAAAGTTATAGTATATCATATCGAAAAAGTCATAGTATAGGTTGTCGAAAAAGTAAAAGAAGTTTTAAAACGTCAGAGTAAAGTATGTCAAAAAAGTAGAAAAAGGTATAAAAAGTCATAGTAAAGTATGTCGAAAAAGTTAAAAAGTCATAGGATAGTATGTTGAAAAAACATAAAAAGTCATAGTAAAGTATGTCAAAAAAGTATAAAAAGTCTCAGTAAAGTATGTCAAAAAAGTAACATAAGTCATAGCAAAGTATGTCGAAAAAGTAAAAAAAGTCATAGTATAGTGTGTCAAAAAAGTAAAAAAAAGACATAGTATAGTATGTCGAAAACGTGAAAAAAGTCATAGTATAGTATGTCGTAAAAACTAAAAAAAGTCATAGTATAGTATGTCGTAAAAACTAAAAAATGTCATAGTAAAGTATGTCAAAAAAGTAGAAAAAGGTATAAAAAGTCATAGTAAAGTATGTCGAAAAAGTAAAAAAGTCATAGTTAAGTATGTCAAAAAAGTAAAAAAAAGACCTAGTATAGTATGTCGAAAACGTGAAAAAAGTCAGTATAGTATGTCGTAAAAACTAAAAAAAGTCATAGTATAGTATGTCGAAAAAGTAAAAGAAGTTTTAAAACGTCAGAGTAAAGTATGTCAAAAAAGTATAAAAAGGTATAAAAAGTCATAGTATAGTATGTTGAAAAAAAGGAAAAAAAAATGTATAAAAAGTCAGAGTAAAGCATGTCAAAAAAGTATAAAAAGGTATAAAAAGTACTCAGTAAAGTATGTCGAAAAAGTAAAAAAAGTCATAGTATAGCGTGTCGAAAAAGTAAAAAAAAGACATAGTATAGTATGTTGAAAAAGTATAAGAAGTTTTAAAAAGTCATAGTATAGTATGTCGTAAAAACTAAAAAAAGTCAGAGTAAAGTATGTCAAAAAAGTAGAAAAATGTATAAAAAGTCATAGTAAAGTATGTCAAAAAAGTAGAAAAACGTATAAAAAGTCATAGTAAAGTATGTCGAAAAAGTAAAAAAGTCATAGTTAAGTATGTCAAAAAAGTTAAAAAAAGACATAGTATAGTATGTCGAAAACGTGAAAAAAGTCAGTATAGTATGTCGTAAAAACTAAAAAAAGTCATAGTATAGTATGTCGAAAAAGTAAAAGAAGTTTTAAAACGTCAGAGTAAAGTATGTCAAAAAAGTATAAAAAGGTATAAAAAGTCATAGTATAGTATGTTGAAAAAAAGGAAAAAAAAATGTATAAAAAGTCAGAGTAAAGCATGTCAAAAAAGTATAAAAAGTACTCAGTAAAGTATGTCGAAAAAGTAAAAAAAGTCATAGTATAGCGTGTCGAAAAAGTAAAAAAAAGACATAGTATAGTATGTTGAAAAAGTATAAGAAGTTTTAAAAAGTCATAGTATAGTTTGTCGTAAAAACTAAAAAAAGTCAGAGTAAAGTATGTCAAAAAAGTAGAAAAAGGTATAAAAAGTCATAGTAAAGTATGTCAAAAAAGTAGAAAAAGGTATAAAAAGTCATAGTAAAGTATGTCGAAAAAGTAAAAAAGTCATAGTTAAGTATGTCAAAAAAGTAAAAAAAAGACATAGTTTAGTATGTCGAAAACGTGAAAAAAGTCAGTATAGTATGTCGTAAAAACTAAAAAAAGTCATAGTATAGTATGTCGAAAAAGTAAAAGAAGTTTTAAAACGTCAGAGTAAAGTATGTCAAAAAAGTAGAAAAAGGTATAAAAAGTCATAGTATAGTATGTCAAAAAAGTATAAAAAGTCATAGTATAGTACGTCAAAAAAGTATAAAAAGTCATAGTATAGTATGTCAAAAAAGTATAAAAAGTCATAGTATAGTATGTCAAAAAAGTATAAAAAGGTATAAATAGTCATAATATAGTATGTCGAAAAAAATATAATCATAGTACAGTATGTTGAAAAAACATAAAAAGTCATAGTATAGTATGTCGAAAAAAATATAGTCATAGTATAGTATGTCGAAAAATTTTAACGTCATAGTATAGTATGTCGAAAAGGTATTAAAAGTCATAGTATATTATAGTAAAAAAGTCATTGTATAGTAATTTGAAAAAATGTTAAAAAGTCATAGTATAGTATGTCGAAAAAGTATAAAAAGTCATAGTATAGTATGTCGAAAAGGTATTAAAAGTCATAGTATATTATAGTTAAAAAGTCATTGTATAGTATTTTGAAAAAATTTTAAAAAGTCATAGTATAGTATGTCGAAAATGTGAAAAAAAAGTCATAGTTTAGTTTGTGGAAAAACATAAAAAGTCATAGTATAGTATGTTGAAAAAGTAAAAAAGTCATAATATAGTATGTCAAAAAAGTATAAAAAGTCATAGTATAGTATATTGAAAATAAAAAAGTCATAGTATAGTATGTTGAAAAAACTTAAAAAGTCATAGTATAGTATGTCAAAAAAGTATAAAAGTCATAGTATTGTACGTCAAAAAATTTTAAAAGTCATAGTATAGTATGTTGAACAAACCTAAAAAGTCATAGTATAGTGTGTCGAAAAAGTATAAAAGTCATAGTATAGTATATTGAAAATAAAAAAAGTCATAGTATAGTATGTTGAAAAAACCTAAAAAGTCATAGTATAGTATGTCGAAAAATTAAAAAAAGTCATAGTATAGTATGTTGAAAAAAGTATAAAAAGTCATTGTATACTATATCGAAAAAGTCATAGTATAGTATGTAAAAAAAGTAAAAAAAAGTCATAGTATAGTATGTTGAAAAAACATAAAAAGTCATAGTATAGTATGTTGAAAAAACATAAAAAGTCATAGTATAGTATGTTGAAAAAACATAAAAAGTCATAGTATAGTATGTCAAAAAAATGTTAAAAAGTCATAGTATAGTATTGCAAATAAGTAAAAAAAGCCATAGTATAGTAAGTCAAAAAAAATATAAATAGTCATAGAATAGTATGTTGAAAAAGTAGAAAAAGTCATAGTATACTATATCGAAAAAGTCATAGTATAGTATGTCAAAAAAGTTAAAAAAAAGTCATAGTATAGTATGTTGAATTAACATAAAAAGTCATAATATAGTATGACGAAAAATTAAAAACGTCATAGTATAGTATGTTGAAAAGATATAAAAAGTCATAGTATATTATAGTAAAAAAGTCATAGTATATCGATTTTTTTTTTTTAAGTCATAGCATAGTATGTTGAAAAAGTAAAAAAAGACATAGTATAGTATGTTGAAAAGGTATAGAAGTTGATAAGCTATAAAAGTCATAGTATATTATAGTAAAAAAGTCATTGTATAGTATTTTGAAATTTTTTTAAAAAGACATAGTATATTACGTCAAAAAAGTAAAAAAGACAGTATAGTATGTCGAAAAAGTTTAAAAAAAGTCATAGTATTGTATGTCGAAAAATTTAAAAAGTCATAGTATAGTATGTCGAAAAAGTATAAAAGTCATAGTATAGTATATTGAAAATTTAAAAAAAAGTCATACTATAGTATGTGGAAAAAACCTAAAAAGTCATAGTATAGTATGTCGAAAAATTAAAAAAAGTCATAGTATAGTATGTTGAAAAACATAAAAAGACATAGTATAGTATATCAAAAAAGTATAAAAAGTCATAGTATAGTATATAGAAAAAGTCATAGTATAGTATGTCAAAAAAGTAAAAAAAGTCATAGTATTGTATGTCGAAAAAGTAAAAAAAGACATAGTACAGTATGTCGAAAAAGTAAAAAAAGTCATAGTATAGTATGTCGAATTTTTTTTTTTAAAGTCATAGTATAGTATGTCAAAAAATTAAAAAAGGTCATAGTATAATATGTTGAAAAAAAAAATAGTCATAGTATATTATGTCAAAAAGGAATAAAAAGTCATAGTATTGTATGTCGAAAAGGTATAAAAAGTCATAGTATAGTATGTCAAAAAAGTAAAAAAGTCATAGTATAGTATGTCAAAAAAGTATAAAAAGTCATAGTATAGTATGTCGAAAACGTGAAAAAAGTCATAGTATAGTATGTCGAAAAAGTATAAAAAGTCATAGTATAGTATGTCGAAAAAGTAGAAAAAGGTATGAAAAGTCATAGGATAGTATGTCGAAATAAAAGAAAAAAAGGTATAAAAAGTCTCAGTAAAGTATGTCGAAAAAGTAATATAAGTCATAGGATAGTATGTCAAAAAAGTATAAAAAGTCATAGTTAAGTATGTGATAAAAGTATAAAAAGTCAAAGTATAGTATGTTGAAAAAACATAAAAAAGTCATAGTAAAGTATGTCAAAAAAGTAATATAAGTCATAGCAAAGTATGTCGAAAAAGTAAAAGAAGTTTTAAAACGTCAGAGTAAAGTAAGTTGAAAAAGTATAAAAAGGTATAAAAAGTCATAGTAAAGTATTTCAAAAAAGTATAAAGAGGTATAAAAAGTACTCAGTAAAGTATGTCGAAAAAGTAAAAAAAGTCATAGTATAGTATGTCGAAAAAGTATAAAAAGTCATAGTTAAGTATGTCATAAAAGTATAAAAAGGTATAAAAAGTCATGGTATAGTATGTCGAAAAATTGTTTTAAAGTCATAGTACAGTATGTCGAAAAAGTATAAAAGTCATAGTTTAGTATTTTGAAATAAAAAAAATAAAGTCATAGTATAGTATCCCCAGAAGTACTCTCTCTCCCCCCCGTACTCGGTCCCCTCAATCCTTGTAGAAGTACTCTCTCTCCTTTATGTCGCGCACCGGAAAATACTCAAACAGTCCGTGTTTAAGGGGCGGTGTCGCTGCACTAGCAAACAGCTGATGCAACAGCTGATTTCATGTTGTCACAACATGTAGGTAGGTTTCTAACTTCATGCACTTCTTTGCAGAAGTGCATGTGCAAAAGTGCACGTGCAGAAGTGCACGTGCAGGATGAAAGACGGAGACATGGAGGCGAGATGAAAGCAAAGCGCCGAGGAGTGTCTTTGATTCGGTGTAATGACTCTAACTAGCCTCTAAAAGCCGCTTTGTGCAGAATACTGGAGACTTTTTCCAATTCTGAAACCACTTGTACACATTATTCATAGCCAGGTGCATTGTGGGTACGTACGCAAATGTACTGAATATGTATTTGATACAATTTATTTGTACAGACTGAGGAATATGCTAAAAGATCGGGGTTTTCTCACAGCTAAGACAGGGCTGTATTAGTAAAAAAATATATATATATATATATATATACACATATGTGTTTATTATGTTATTATATTATGTAATTTATAATATAAATGGTTAATGTTAATCAAGTGACAAGTCGGCTCATTTTCTCATAGACTTCTATAGAAAGTTCTTTTTGGTGCACAAACAGACATATACACACAGGGAAAGAGAAAAGAAACACACACACAGACACACACACACACACATATACACACACACACACACACACACACACACACAT
>NW_023267742.1:0-1190 GCF_013103735.1 Etheostoma cragini
AGAAATTAAGTGTTAACGAGCAGTTGGACAGGTGTACCTAATAAAGTGGCCGGTGAGTGTATATATATATATATATTTACAGTACTATAGTGGCTTTATTGTGATTTCTACTGTAATACTTAGACAAATGCTGTCATGGCAACGTGTGTAATGTAACTTTAGAGCATTTTACTGTAAAAAAGAGGAAGAGGAAGAGAAAGAGAAAAAGGAGGAGGAAGAGGAGGAGAAGGAAGAAGAGGAGGAGGAGAAATTGCAAAAACTGGATTGATGAAAAGGAGACTGTTTGTTTCGTCGCTTCATACTGTTTCCATGGCAACAGGGAAACAATATGGGAAAATGGCTGCTCTTGTGTGACGTGAACAAAACATTTTAAACTTTCTTCTCAGATATTTGGGACTTTTACTGCAACAAAAATGCAAATTATGACATCATGCAAGCCTCACGGTATTTTGCACGGGAATCAGCTGTTTATGCAGCAAAAGTGCGGCGTATTTGAAAAAATGCCCCCCCCCCCCCCCCCCGTGCATTTTCCCCTTCCTTAATTGGTTGATGGCGTGTGCTTACCATGTTGAGGAAGGAGTATCTCTGGCGCGCCAGCGTTAGCTCCTCCTTCCGTCTCCCTGCGTAGAGTCGGAGCTCCTCCCACTGCTCCACCACTTCCTGCTGCACTTCCTGTAGGCGGAGCTTCAGCTGAGGCGTGCAGAGGTTCAGGACGGAGTCGACGGCATCCAGCTGCTCCTGCAACTGCAACACACAACAAATACACACATCAACAACAAAAATACACACATCAACTGGAACACATCACAACAAATACACACATCAGCAACAACACAACATCAACAACAAATACACACATCCCAACACACATCATCAACAACCCCTGTCTTGCAGGGGGGGTACAGGCGGAGGTCTTGCGGGGGGGTAAAGGGCGGTCGTCTTGCGGGAGGGTAAAGGGCGGTCATCTTGCGGGAGGGTACAGGTAGATGTCTTGAGGATTGTACAGGTGGATGTCTTGCAGGAGGGTACAGGTGGATGTCTTGCAGGAGGGTACAGGTGGATGTCTTGAGGAGGGTACAGGTGGATGTCTTGAGGAGGGTACAGGTGGATCTCTAGCAGGAGGGTACAGGTGGATGTCTTGCAGGAGGGTACAGGTGGATGTCTTGAGGAGGGTACAGGTGGATGTCTTG
>NW_023267743.1:0-890 GCF_013103735.1 Etheostoma cragini
TTTATTGAGATCAGAGATCCGCCCAGTACCTTAAATGTATCCGTTGTACTTTTCCTTTGCAGTTGTGTTACACGTTGATGATGCGTGTTTATTAAGACGTTCTAATGCAGTGGATTACTGAGTGTACATAACATAACACATCTGTTACCTGAGGCTGTCTCCGGCCTGGGGGACAGAGGACAGAGTCCTGAGGCTGTCACCGGCCTGGGGGACAGAGGACAGAGTCCTGAGGCTGTCTCCGGCCTGGGGGACAGAGGACAGAGTCCTGCAGGACCAGGACAGAGCGGTGTTGACCTGAGACCGGGACAGACTGCATCCATCAGGAGGCAGCAGGGAGCTGAGAGACACTGAGGACCAACACTCGGTCTCCAGAGACGTCTGGACATCTGAGACACTGACGTACTGGGGCACCGCTGGGTCCACGCAGTACTGCAGAGACACAGAGACACTGTACTGCAGAGACACAGAGACACTGTACTGCTGAGACACAGAGACACTGTACTGCAGAGACACAGAGACACAGCACTGCAGAGACACAGAGACACTTGTTGCTCCTATTATCGGGACTGTAGAGCCAACAGGAAGTAGTATTTACCTCTGTCAGAGGACAGGTGTGTGGTTCGTCCAACATCTCTGAGTAGATGTCTCTCCGTCCTCCTCCTTGTCCTTGTCTCCACACACACTCCATCAGTTTCCATGACAACACACACACACACTGCTGCTTCAACACACTGGGAACCAGACTGACAGAGACAGACAGTTAGAGAGACAGACAGTTAGAGAGACCTGTCCAGGTGTCTGTTACCTGTCCAGGTGTCAGTTACCTGTCCAAGTGAACGTTACCTGTCCAGGTGTGTGTTACCTGTCCAGGTGAGCATTACCTGTCCAGG
>NW_023267743.1:935-2338 GCF_013103735.1 Etheostoma cragini
TTACCTGTCCAGGTGAGCGTTACCTGTCCAGGCGAGCGTTACCTGTCGAGGCGAGCGTTACCTGTCCAGGCGAGCGTTACCTGTCCAGGTGAGCGTTACCTGTCCAGGTGAGTGTTACCTGTCCAGGTGAACGTTACCTGTCCAGGTGAACGTTACCTGTCCAGGTGTGTGTTACCTGTCCAGGTGAATGTTACCTGTCCAGGTGAACGTTACCTGTCCAGGTGTGTGTTACCTGTCCAGGTCAGCGTTACCTGTCCAGGTGTGTTACCTGTCCAGGTGTGTGTTACCTGTCCAGGTGTGTGTTACCTGTCCAGGTGTGCGTTACCTATCCAGGTGAGCGTTACCTGTCCAGGTGTGTGTTACCTGTCCAGGTGTGTTACCTGCGAGCGAGCTGGGAGCTCAAGTGACACATCCACAGGTACTGGGACACGCCCATGTTCTTCTCCAGCAGTAACCGCGGTAACGCTCCGTCGGTGGGGCAGCGGGTGTCCGGCGCGTCGCTCGCCGCCCGGCTGAAGGCGCTGACCCGGAGGCTGGAGCGCAGACAGGTGCAAAGCATGCTGGGAGGAAAGTCTGGGCACGGCCGGTACAGGAAGTGCACGTGATGCAGCTGCAAGAAGACGTTATTATTTAAAAGTCGTCTTCAAGTCGATGCATCGTTACATCCCTAATAATAGTAATAATAATAATAGTAATAATAATAGTAATAACAACAATGTGACGTGACTGACCTGCACAGAGTCTCCGGCTCTTAGTTTCCTCCGAGGAGTCGGCTGATAGGCCAGACACAGCCCCACCTTCCTGTCAATCACGTACAGCCCCGCCCCCTCACTCACCACCTCCGTCACCGTGCCCTATCAGAGCAGAGGGGCGGGGCTTAACAACACCACAAACTACAGAGTTTTCAGAGCCTTGTTGCTCTGTTCTACCTGGTAACTGATGACTCTGGACTTCTTCATCCTGACAGCTGATTGGCCGTCGTGTCTCTCAGGCTCCGCCTCCTCACAGTCGTCATCGTTGTGTGACATGGTTGTGTGACATGGCGGGGGTGTGTCCGACGGCGGCTCAGGGTCGGTGAGAGTGTAGTTTGTGTGTATTTCAGATTGTTCGGTGGCACACAGGATGTTGTTTCCTTTCCAGCCTCGCAGGACGCACACACGCAGCGCCGTCACACACACACTCTGACCGACACACACACACTGAGTCCACCAGAGCTGCTTGCTGTCCTGAGAGACAGACAGGTAGACCCACAGACAGGTAGTCAGACAGACAGGTAGAGAGACAGACAGGTAGAAATAAACTCTTAATTCACCCATTTACATGTAGAGATATGCCGCTCAATACACGCTAAAAGTAGTGATTATTTACATGGAGTCTGGTGGAGATATGCTGCTCTATACATG
>NW_023267745.1:0-175 GCF_013103735.1 Etheostoma cragini
CTCCCACTCAGATAAAAATGTCCTGTGCTCCTCTTCATATTTGCGCTTAGCTTTACTTTTCCCTCCTGACTCTGTCATTATTCACTCACTAGCAGCCCCTACCTTGCATTGTCAACACACGATACAGCTAGCTACGGCAACACGACTTAAACAAACCACATGGTTATTGTTCTAT
>NW_023267745.1:252-429 GCF_013103735.1 Etheostoma cragini
CACAGGAGCAGGCAAAGAGATTGTACTGGGGGGTAAAGTTGAACATGACAAACAAGGGATTTAGTCGCTAAAGAGCAAGACGAGTTAGCCAGGAGTCGAACCTAGAAACTTCTGATCCGTAGTCAGACGCGTTATCCATTGCACCACTAGCCCAACGTTCAGTAATAGCAACAGCTA
>NW_023267745.1:694-951 GCF_013103735.1 Etheostoma cragini
ATCTGTAATCAGACGCATTACCCATTGCCCCACTAGCCCTACGTAAAGAGAGCATTGGGAGTACTTGGCTTCTCACACTATTCTATGCAACAGTGTTGATCTTTGTTGGCAACTGTACAGAAAGCCAGTCAAATCTCAATGAATGTCAATGTCAATGTCCTTTTTTATTTCTATAGCTCAAACAACAACAGTTGACCAAATTACTGAAATTGTTGATGTCAAATACATACATACATTCTACCTGAAAACCAATGTAT
>NW_023267745.1:961-1151 GCF_013103735.1 Etheostoma cragini
AGCAATGTTATTTTGGATTCAGGTCCAAATTTTGACATTTTTGTGCAATGCAAAGGTGCAGAACAGATTTCTTTCTACTTACCTGGAGCGATGCAAAGCAAGGGGGCCAACAAGTCAAGGAACAGCAAGAGACTTGGTATTTAAGACTACAAACTGACTATGTGACAGATGTTTAATCTGTCATGTTATC
>NW_023267746.1:0-2629 GCF_013103735.1 Etheostoma cragini
TGTTCTCGGCCCTGAACCAGGTTTATTTGTGTGGAAAAGCAAAGAACCGGTTCGATATTTTGGCACAGACTCTGAACCAGCACCAGGACCGCCTCGGTGGAAAAGATATAAGTGCGGCTCTCACCTTTGGGTTCAGTGGCGTAGAGCCGCCGCTGAGCTGACTGGAACCTGCGACAGGTGAGGAAGTTGGCCGGAGTCCGACTGGCGTTCTGAGGAAGACCACAGACATTTAAAATGGGGAGGGGGACCCCAAACCTTCCTTTCCCGAGCTAATCTCTCCACCTAGTCCCGGGTCTTCCGAGGCCTCAATTAATCAATTAATGACTTGTGTCAGAAATAATTGTAAATAACAATGCAATGGCCTCTTTCAGGCAAATTTTCCAAATATTCCTTTATGTATTACAGTTTTAAACTAATGAAAGTTCTGAATGAATTCCAGGAAACATCTAACTGAACAGTGTAATACTACAATGCTACATACATTACACCATTTACTAATACTACTGTCAATGCACATGTGGGAATGTGGCTTTTGTAATCTGGTACCAAAACAATGAACCCTCTGGTCCTTTAAAACACATCATTTTGGAGGAGAAAAGTGACAATAATAAGCTGGCAGTTAATATAACCTGAGTGGACACCGACATTGGACAAATACCATGTTTTGTGTGACTGTATAGTGACTTTCAGTCAACACTGGTGCAGAAGAACATTGCTTTGATGAAAACACGTTCATAAATACCGACAGAAAAGTAGATTTACGTTAAAATTAGACGCTTCCTTAACCGGGCCTCAGTTAGCTAGCCGGGTAGCTAGCTAGCTTTATGAGATATTTTATAGATATTATATTGTGCAAATAGTTGTTTACTTGATTCACCTATTTGGAAATGGACAGAATACCTCTGATTACATGACAGTCCCTTGCCTACATTTCAGAAAAGTCTGCTTGCTTACTGCGACTGCGCAGTGACGATTGGTGTGCCCACAAAAAATAGTTTTCTCCTTGGAAAATATGACATTTTTTGGATTTTATTGATGCCGAATTAATAAGCAGATTATATATCAGGCAGTTTGTTTTAAATTAGGTTTTCCAGACTTTCTGTATTTGTTAAATTACGCAAAAGACCCTTAAATTTAATGTTTTTCCAGTGGGATTTGGGCACGTAACGTTAGCTTGGCTAGCTAGCCCCATGTTCTTCGAGACAAACACATTATAGATTAAATTTAACTTCCAACAAACGTGGAGAGAGAAATTTGGGTCTTGTGACGCCTACATTTTGTTTGACAGACAGTTGAAAAAGTAAAAAAAAAAAAACCTCCACGTTCACTTACCGGGGTTACCGAGCTTCTGTACCCGGCTGTGAAGAGCCGTCGTGCGGCTACCGCAGACAGCCGAGCCCGGGCTCCTCCAGCCTGGCAGAGAGGCAGGGCGGCCGCCGAGAGAAGCCTCAGCAGCTGAGACATCCTCCCCGTGCCGCGTGCCGTCTTTCAGTCCAAAATACACAACCTTTTGCTTAATTTCCTCCCCTGAAGTTCATCGTGTTGCACCAAGAAGTGTTATTGAATAAGAGCAACGGTGGTGTGTAATGTCAACGGGAGGGTGATGTAAAGCTCCGTGCGACTGTCTCTGAGAATGCCTGACTTAAATTGCTTCAAAGTGAATTAAATGTATTACTTTTAAGATGGGTTTACATCAGGAAATGTATATTTCATTTAGAAAGATGACATCTTAAAAACGTAGTACTCGAACACGCATATAATTGTGTTTACAATGACTTTATTACAATCAGGCATAAAAAAAGACAACATGGGGGGGTCCTCATGGGAAACCTTCTCTCTGATTGGCTGAGACAGAAAGGCACTAGATTCATGGGATGACTGGTCGTTTTTTCCACTGATGCGTTTGGTAATACATTTAAAAAATAAATGAATAAAAAGGTCTAACAGTTTAACAAGATGTCAACAAATAGGACAACAAGCACGTGTTACAGTTGGTGAAAAGAAATTAACCTTTTCTTACGTTTTTGTCCCATTTGTCAACACTTTTGCCACTTTTTTTATATTTAACACAATGCAACACTAACTTATTAACTTTAGTTTTACATTTAATTTTGGAATTTATGGTCAATGAACCTCATTTACAGGAAATTATCCCTAATTTTTGAGTTAGAAAAGCAGAAATTAGGAATTATTGAGACTAAAATTAAAGGAATGGATGTTGATGATAATCACAGACTGGAATATGTCAACTTTTACTCAATACTATTTCAAAAACACTTCACTGTGTTTTACAATGCTATAAAATTGAATAAGACGCCCCAAAATTAATGAAAGTAGAGATTTGTACTTGGCAAAGAGCGTTGGGTGGAATCAATCATGTTATTTTGGGGAATTAAAAAGAACATTGATATAGGACAACATGAGGACAACATGAGGACAACATGAGGACAACATGAGGACAACATGAGGACAACATGAGGACAACATGGGGACAACATGGCGACAACATGGGGACAACATGGGGACAACATGAGGACAACATGAAGACAATATGAGGACAACATGAAGACAACATGAGGACAACATGAAGACAACATGAAGACAACATGAGGACAACATGAAGACAACA
>NW_023267747.1:0-2865 GCF_013103735.1 Etheostoma cragini
ATACACCCCCTATGTTAAAATACAGGGGGCATAAGTATACACCCCCCTATGTTAAAATACAGGGGGCATAAGTATACCTCTCTGGGTCCACTTGTCCTCATCGGACCTCAGTTTTATCAGCTGTCCCCGTTGGTGGTCTATCTGCTCCCGGTACCGGGCCACGGTGTCCCCGAACAACCCCAGGATGTCGTTCCCCGTCACAACCGGTGTAAAAACACCGGAAATGAGACGTTCAAATGCTCCCAAATTAACGTTTTTGTGTGTAACGGACTATTGAGTCCGAAAAAAGTAAACAACATGTCAGATCCGGCGGGAAAAGACGTCGTACAGAAACAAAGTCTGGTCATCATTGGTTCCAGGAGAACAGAATTAAATTAAAATATTTCCTGTTTTCGTCTCATTTGTGTTTTTGGTTCTAGAAACTAAATGCAAATATTTGCAGAGTTTCAACAAAAACCTTTCTCAGCTGGAGAGGAACTGATCTGACTCAACAGCTGCACTGAAACTAAAACAAAAGAAGCTTGACTTAACTCAAATACATTTAATAATCATTGACTTTAAACATTGTAACACTAAATCTACTTTATCTAACTAGAAGTTGTACTGTAAAGAATTTAAATAAAACAGGGTTTGAACCGATATGCGGCACATCAAAGCTGACCTCTGTTGAAGTCTGATCTCAATTCTTTGATGAGTTTAATCCACAGAGAATGAAAACACATCAACACAAAACTGGAAGTATTACTTTATTATGTATCTCACCACTTTTCATAGAAACTCAGACATAATCACTGTTGAAATAAATTACAAAATGTGATTTATTTCATGTTGTAAAGTTAGTAATCATGTCTATAACATATTTTAGTCATTTGGAGTTATTTTCTTTTGGCTTCTCTTTACTTGTAATGTAAATATTTCAGAGATTGACCTGTTGATCACACTCATTTTATCTCTCTATACGCTGATGATGTTGTGCTTTTTACTTCAGATTTAGAAAATATTTATCAGACTTTTTGTAGTTTGTATAAATAATAATGAATGCTCTTTAGAGACACTTAAAGCCAGTAACATATTCCAGTCCTTACCATGAACACACTTCAGTAATAAGAGATGATTGGATGATTTATTATTGAAATGTTCCCACCATGAGTTTTGATCCAAAGGTTTATCATTATAGACATTGTTTTATATAATCCTATACTGTCTTTCTACAGTCACCATGGAGACATTAAAACATATTTGTTGGATCAGTTTGTCTTCAGGATTTCATAAAGTCAGTGACACCATTAAGAGAAGATGTAATAAGACACTTTGATAAAAAATAAACAGGAAACAGGTGATTTGATGAATACGTCTTTATTATGTGGAAACACTGAAATAATATTGAGACGTTGCAAGCAGCTGGTAAATGGTGGTCGATACACGTCAAATAAAAGACAGACCCTTCCTTCCTTCCTTCCTTCCTTCCTTCCTTCCTTCCTTCTCTGCATGTCTTTCCTTCCCTACCTCCTTTACATACTTCCTTCCTTCCTTCTTACCTCCTTTGCATCCTTCGCTCTTCTTTCCTTCCTAAAAAACTGAAAGTGATAAGACTTGGAGTTGAAACTCTTCTCTTAATGACAGACAAATGTCGAGGGAATAAGACGTGTTAATAGTTATAATTAACAGCTGACGATCTTTATTGTCTCGGCCATGTTTCTCTTTCATGTTTATTCCGTTAATAATTAGTAAATAGTTTCTCTCAGGTTTCATATCTCTGAAATTAATTAAATTATTACATCATCAGTGATAAAGTTCACCAGCATTAAACAGATACTAAAGATACAGTCCATCCATATGATGTAAATGTGTATAATACAGGAGTTCACTGGTTTTAACTTTTCTCACCTTTAATTCTGTTCTTCAGCTGCTTTACTTCATCCTGTAACTGACTGTAGTTGTTGCTCAGTTGGTCGTATCTGGTCTGCAGCAAAGTGACTGAATAAGGTGAGCCTTTATTTAGGACAGAAATAACAGTTACATAAAGAAAGGTAAACAATAATGTTAAATGCAAATTTAAAAAAAAATATAAAAGAGCATATAGACTAAATAAATATTCGTTATAAACCACAACAAGATAAGAACCAGACCAATAACACCAAATCATTCTGCTTTAAACTAAAGACTGAGTTAAGTTATATATCCTGTGCATAATGAAATATCTCTCATTATTTCACACTGGGATGTAGTTATTTGGTGTGTCTGTCCTTTAACCTGCCGTATAT
Source organism: Etheostoma cragini (assembly GCF_013103735.1). Lineage (NCBI taxonomy): Eukaryota > Metazoa > Chordata > Actinopteri > Perciformes > Percidae > Etheostoma > Etheostoma cragini. The sequence goes on from NW_023267747.1 coordinate 2,265, forward strand.
GTTGAGGTGTTGTAAATAGTAAATAGAGGATCACTGATTTCTTAACTGAAGCATCGATTGTGAACAAGAACCAGAACCTCTGTTTTAGTGCCTGTCTCTTTAAGAGCCCTCCTGTAAAAGATTACTCTGTTTTTAATGTTGGTTTTGAACGGTATGCACCCCCACTAACCTGGAGAGCATTTTAAACAGTAACGTTACTACAGCATGTCGGAGGAATACAGCGTCTCTTTATCATTTTATTAGTAATACAGCGTCTCTTTATTATTTTATTAGTAATACAGCGTCTCTTTTTCATTTTATTAGTAATACAACGTCTCTTTATCATTTTATTTGTAATACAGCGTCTCTTTTTCATTTTATTAGTAATACAGCGTCTCTTTTTCATTTTATTAGTAATACAGCGTCTCTTTATCATTTTATTAGTAATACAGCTTCTCTTTTTCATTTTATTAGTAATACAGCGTCTATTTTTCATTTTATTAGTAATACAGCGTCTCTTTCTCATTTTATTTGTAATACAGCGTCTTTCTCATTTTATTTGTAATACAGCGTCTCTTTCTCATTTTATTTGTAATACAGCGTCTCTTTCTCATTTTATTTG
>NW_023267748.1:0-1562 GCF_013103735.1 Etheostoma cragini
GAATGATTAGAGACTGCTGAATGATTAGAGACTGCTGAATGATTAGAGACTGCTCAATGATTAGAGACTGCTGAATGACTAGAGACTGGTGAATGATTAGAGACTGCTGAATGTTTAGAGACTGCTGAATGATTAGAGACTGCTGAATGATTAGAGACTGCTGAATGATTAGAGACTGCTGAATGTTTAGAGACTGCTGAATGATTAGAGACTGCTCAATGATTAGAGACTGCTCAATGATTAGAGACTGCTCAATGATTAGAGACTGCTCAATGATTAGAGACTGCTGAATGATTAGAGACTGCTGAATGATTAGAGACTGCTGAATGATTAGAGACTGCTCAATGATTAGAGACTGCTGAATGATTAGAGACTGCTGAATGATTAGAGACTGCTCAATGATTAGAGACTGCTGAATGATTAGAGACTGCTGAATGATTAGAGACTGCTGAATGTTTTCAGCTTTATTCCCTTTTGCCAAAGAAAACCAAGTCTGTGTCCGTGAGTAATCTTTACCTCGAACCTAAAAACAACACAACATAAACACACAACACAACACACAACACCACATAAACACACAACACAACACACAACATAAACACACAACATAAACACACAACATAACACCACAACATAAACATACAACAAACACACAACATAAACACACAACATTACAATTAAACATAACAAGACAAAATTACAACACAACATAAACACACAACATAAACACACAACATAACATAAACACACAAGACAAACACACAACATAAACACACAACACAACAACACAACATAAACACACAACACAACATGACAACAGGGCCCTGTTGCACGAAAGTAGAATAAAGATATCCAGGAGAGGTGAAAAAGCGCAGCTTGACTTAGTGAGATCTGCTCATCGCGGCTTCATCAGTTACACGTTACCGAGCCAGGATGAACAGGTGGAGCTATATCCAGCCAGGTGGAGATAACCAGGATGAACAGGTGGAGCTATATCCAGCCAGGTGGAGATAACCAGGATGAACAGGTGGAGCTATATCCAGCCAGGTGTAGATAACCAGGATGAACAGGTGGAGCTATGTCCAGCCAGGTGGAGATAACCAGGATGAACAGGTGGAGCTATGTCCATCCAGGTGGAGATAACCAGGATGAACAGGTGGAGCTATGTCCATCCAGGTGGAGATAACCAGGATGAACAGGTGAAGCTATGTCCAGCCAGGTGGAGATAACCAGGATGAACAGGTGGAGCTATGTCCAGCCAGGTGGAGATAACCAGGATGAACAGGTGGAGCTATATCCAGCCAGGTGGAGATAACCAGGATGAACAGGTGAAGCTATGTCCAGCCAGGTGTAGATAACCAGGATGAACAGGTGGAGCTATATCCAGCCAGGTGTAGATATCCAGGATGAACAGGTGGAGCTATGTCCAGCCAGGTGGAGATAACCAGGATGAACAGGTGGAGCTATGTCCAGCCAGTTGGAGTTAACCAGGATGAACAGGTGGAGCTATGTCCAGCCAGGTGTAGATAACCAGGATGAACAGGTGGAGCTATATCCAGCCA
>NW_023267749.1:2500-6517 GCF_013103735.1 Etheostoma cragini
TCTCACGGTTGTTTTTCTTACGGTTGTTTTTCTCGTGGTTGTTTTTCTCGTAGTTGTTTTTCTCATTGTTGTTTTTCTAACGGTTGTTTTTCTTACGGTTGTTTTTCTAACGGTTGTTTTTCTTACGGTTGTTTTTCTCGTGGTTGTTTTTCTCGTGGTTGTTTTTCTCATTGTTGTTTTTCTTAAGGTTGTTTTTCTCGTGGTTGTTTTTCTCATTGTTGTTTTTCTTACGGTTGTTTTTCTCATGGTTGTTATTCTCATGGTTGTTATTCTCATGGTTGTTTTTCTCATGGTTGTTTTTCTTACGGTTGTTTTTCTCATGGTTGTTATTCTCATGGTTGTTTTTCTCATGGTTGTTTTTCTTATGATTGTTTTTCTTGCGGTGGAAAAATTACTCACGGACACAAGACTTGGTTTTCTTTGCCAAAGGGGAATAAAGCTGAAAAACATTCAGCAGTCCTCCAAAGCTTTAATTCCCTGCTCAGCCGTTTTATTAAGTGGGTGTATACAGATAGTTGATTTACCTAATGGGTGTAGTTTATAGTTGTTTAACATAAATGTGGCTTAAACATAATTGTTTTACATAAAAGTGTTTCCTACACAGGAGAGGACGGGAGGAGACAGTACTACACAGGAAAGGATGGGAGGAGACAGTACTACACAGGAGAGGACGGGATGATACAGTACTACACAGGAGAGGACGGGATGAGACAGTACTACATAGGAGAGGACGGGATGAGATAGTACTACACAGGAAAGGATGGGAGGAGACAGTACTACACAGGAGAGGAAAGGTTAGTACATCATATTATCTGCTATACTATTGGTTAAAGAGAAACTAGGTGTGCTAAACAAGTTTTAAGGTCAACACAGTTCACTGAAGTTTTAATAAAGAAACAATAACTCCTTCACACAGTCGCAGCTGCAGATTAATCTTATCTCCCCCTGCTGGCCAGACCCAGGAGGGTCCAGGTCCTCGTCTCAGTGTTCTTCATTTCTCAAGTTTCAAAACAATCACATGATAACTTTTAAACAATAATACTTGTTCAGGTCTCATACAATAGAACTCTGTTCAGTCTCCACAACGGTTGTTTTTCTCATGGTTGTTTTTCTCATGGTTGTTTTTCTCGTGGTTGTTTTTCTCGTGGATGTTTTTCTCGTGGATGTTTTTCTCGTGGATGTTTTTCTCGTGGATGTTTTTCTTGTGGATGTTTTTCTCATGGTTGTTTTTCTCATGGTTGTTTTTCTCATGGTTGTTTTTCTCATGGTTGTTTTTCTTGTGGATGTTTTTCTCGTGGATGTTTTTCTCGTGGATGTTTTTCTCGTGGATGTTTTTCTCGTGGATGTTTTTCTCGTGGTTGTTTTTCTCGTGGTTGTTTTTCACATGGTTGTTTTTCTCGTGGATGTTTTTCTCGTGGTTGTTTTTCTCGTGGTTGTTTTTCTTGTGGTTGTTTTTCTCATGGTTGTTTTTCCCAGATTTTAAAATCTCCACATTAGTTGTGGATGTGAAACATGTCGTGACTTTTCATTTTGTTTCAGCAGGAAATGGATTTTAATTAGTTGTGTTGTTTTGAATCTTTGAAACATTTCACTTCCTGCTGCTGTAATTCTCTGAATATGAAACACCTTCCCCCGCTCCCGGGTGACCGGTGCCCCTCCATCCCATCCCACCGCCTCTGCTGCTCCTGCTGTTGCCATAGTGATACAATCCTCTAGTGATTAGTGTTAATCATCACCATGGAAACAACATCAGTGCCGGTGTAATCACGTGTCTGGGCCTTTAGTTCCTGGACGGTTGGCTGAGCATCATGTTCCCGTTACAGACTGCACACTAAGACCGCTCTCGGTGAAGTGGATTCAAGATTCTTTTGTGACATTATGAACACAACAAAATTACGGTGGTGGAAATCTGCAGCAGTAAATAAATAAATTATATCAAAATAACAAATGTTAAATTATTTAAAACTAATAAAAAACTTCTTTTAGATAAGCAAAGGTAAATGGACTTGCAGCCAGAGGCGGCGATGTCGAGGATGTGCCCCCCCAAACATTAAAAAGGAGTCAATTTCATCCACTGAAAACCCTTTTTGAAAAAGAACCCAAAATAACTGCTCAAAACATACAAAATAACTCAAAATATCCGCTCTAGGTGAAAATAGATTCAAGATACTTCATTGACATCATGAACACAACAAATTACGTTGGTGGAAATCAGTGCAGCGGCAAATAAAATAAATGAAAAGTAAAAAACTTCTCTTTGATAAGCAACTGGACTTTCAGCCATAGGCGGAGATGTTGGGGGAAAGTGGAGGATGTGCCCCCCCAAACATTAAAAAGGAGTCAGTGTCATCCACATACAGAACCCAGAACCACAGACTAGTGGCCGGGGTGCTTCAGTGGGCAGATGAGGCACACATATACTTTAGGTCTAATGCCTCGACGCAGATGTCCAGGGTTCAAGTCCGATCTGTGAATGTTTTGTCTACCCCCCCTCCCCCCCCCATCACCTGGCTGTCCTTTCCATTAAAGCTGCTCAGTGGCAGGTCAGACGGTGGTTGGGGGGGGAGCTTCTTCCAACTGTGGTTGAATCGGCAGCATCCAGTTATTAACGTGATAAACTGATGTTTTAATAATTGTTAACAACCGTTTTAACTTAGGAGTTTATTTCTCTTTTACTGGCTCAACCTTTTCTTCTTCTTCTTCTTCTTCTTCTTCTTCTTCTTCTCTGACATCTTGTAAAGAGGTCGGTTTGAAAATAACTTTTCGCTTATTAACTTATACGGGAAACCTTTTCACAATCTGGTTAACGAGACACTGAGTTCTCCCCAGAGATAACACACACACACACACACACACAGACACACACACACACACACAGACACACTCACAAACACACACACACACATACACACACACACACACACACACACACTCACACTTAAACATACACACACACAGACACACACACACACACACACATACACACACACACACACACACACTCACACTCACACTCAAACATACACACGCAGACACACACACACACACACACACACACACAGACAGACACACACACTCTCTCACACCCACACACACACACACACACATTCTCACACACACACACACACACATCCACACACGCTCTCTCTCACACACATACACACACACACACACACACATGCACACACACTGACACTCACACACACTCACGCAGAGACACTTAGACACTCGTTCTGTTAGTTGTTCATTATTATCTTTATCATTATTCTTTATTGGGTTATGTGTAGTTGATCAACAGACATATTATTTGTAGTTCTTGGATTATTCTGATATTCATGTTCCGGGTCTCTGAGCTGGAACATGAATATCAGATGTGAGTTAAATTTAAATATTAATTATGCTGTTGATATTTCAGTGAATAGGAAGTGCGATTACGCGTGTGAGTGCCCTTTAAGAGGCTCTGCGACGCTAACGCTCATGTTAGCATATTTAAAACAACGCGCCGCTAAATCACGATCAAATATTCATCGCCGTGGTAACGAAGGGAACTCTATTTCTGAAATGTTCAACTCACAAAATGTCAGCGTTCATATTTAATTAATTAAACAAAGTCGTCAACGCTGACACACACACACACAGAAACACACACACAGAGACACACAGAAACACACACACACACTCTCTCAGACACACACACACAGAAACACACAGACACAGAAACACACACACACACACACAGAAACACAGAAACACTCACATACACACAAACAGAGACACACAAGACACACACACACACTCTCAGACACAAAGACAGACACACACACACACACACTCTCTCAGACTCACAGACACACACACACACCGCAGGCTTTTAGAAACACTCCATAATAATTTATCTTGAATGAAATATTGATCTGCTTTTAATATTTATTCTGGCTTTTAGCCTCCTCTTCTTCTGCTGGGACACACACACACACACACACACACACACACACACACACACACACACACACACAC
>NW_023267750.1:0-1533 GCF_013103735.1 Etheostoma cragini
AGACAGAACCTACAACCACACATAAACTACAACACCACACAGGAACTACAACACCACACAGGAACTAAAACCATACAGGAACTACAACACCAGACAGGAACTACAATCAGAGAGAAACTACAACACCACACAGGAACTAAAATAATACAGAAACTACAACACCAGACAGAAACTACAACCAGACAGGAACTACAACACCAGACAGTAACTACAACGAGACAGGAACTGCAACACCACACAGAAACTACAACTAGACAGGAACTACAACACCAGACACCATCCTGTTGTTCTAATGAAAAATAAACACCGTTAATCCCTGAATGATTGGTTGGTATTTATAGTTTATATTATTGTCATTATTCACATGTGCAGTACTCGTGCAACCCGTTTCCATGTCAACAGGAAGGATGTAACATGGACTACAATATATATTATAAGGTATAAAAGGGGGGGGGGAGGTGCACACACACAGACACACACACAAAGACACAGACACACACACGCACTCTGCACATACACTGCACAGACACAGACACACACATACAGAGAGAGAGAGACACACACACACACACACACACATATATCCAGAGAGAGAGAGAGACACACACACACACACACACACACACATATCCAGAGAGAGAGAGAGACACACACACACACACACACACACACATACAAAGAGAGAGAGAGACACACACACACATCCAGAGAGAGAGACACACACACACACGCACACACACACACACACACACACAGAGCTCCTCCTCCCTGCACTGCAGTCTAAAGCTTTTTCTCCAGTTTTTCTCTGCTGCAGCCAGATGACACGCTGCTGTTACTGGAACGGTTCTCCACCGTGGTTCTCCACCGTGGGGCTCTGAAGGTTCTCCACCGTGGTTCTCCACCGTGGGGCTCTGAAGGTTCTCCACCGTGGGGCTCTGACGGTTCTCCACCGTGGTTCTCCACCGTGGGGCTCTGACGGTTCCTGAGTGAGAACATGAGGAGGAGAAACACTGAGAGCTGCTGATCAGGTGAAACACTCTCTCTCCTTCATTAAAGACCTGGACCATGTGTTACGATACTACTCTCTTGTTGCAGGCCCGGCTCAGCTCGGCCCGGTCCGGCCTGGCCCGGCTCGGCCTGACTCGGCCTGGCTGAGCTCGGCTCGGTCCGGCCCGGCCAGGCTGGGCTCGACTTGACTCTGAGTCCCATCAGACATCATGTATTGACCGTCATCCACAGAGAACAACCTGCTCTGGTTATTGGATTTTCTTTAGAACAATCACAATCGTCGTGGGCGGGGCTAAGCTCTGGACAGAGCGTGTGTGTCTGTATGTGTGTGTGTGTGTGTGTATTTTGTTCCAATGAGGGAGGAGGGGCCTGCAGAGAGAGGTTGAGGTTGCCAAGGTGACATCCACACAGGTCAGGTTACAGCAGAAATCTCTGCAGCTATTTTTAGATTTCTGTGTGTGTGTGTGTGTGTGTGTGTGTGTGTGTGTGTGTGTGTGTGTGTGTGTGTGTGTGTGTGTGTGTGTG
>NW_023267751.1:0-1933 GCF_013103735.1 Etheostoma cragini
CGGTGCCGCCATCGATTTGGACAATCGCATCCGGGAGAGGGAGAGAGAGCGCGGTCCTCGCGGCTCCACCTCTGGCCGGGTAGGTCCGCCACCATCTAGGGTCTCTGTTCCCCCGCATCCCCAGCCACGTCCCGTCGTCCCTCTCCCTCGGCCCGTGTCCCCGCCTCCTGAGCCCATGCAGCTAGGTAAAGCACGTCTGTCCCCAGGGGAACGTGAGCGCCGCCGCCTGGCGGGGCTTTGCCTGTATTGCGGGCAATCTGGTCATTTCCTCTCCGCCTGCACCATCCGGCCAAAAGAGCAGGCTCGCCAGTAGCAGTGGGAGCTCTGGCGAGCCAAACTCCTCCCAGACAGCGCGTGTTATTAGATGTTTCCCTGTCCTGGGGGGACGTCTCCGTTCCCCTGGGGGCACTTGTCGACTCTGGTGCGGACGAAAGCTTTATCGACCTCGAACTCGCCCGCCAGCTCTCTATTCCCCTCATCCCACTCGACACTCCTCTCCGCGCCACCAGCCTCAACGGTCAGTCTCTCGGCACTGTCACGCACCGCACTCCCCCGTTACATCTCCTCACCTCCGGTAATCACCACGAGACACTCTCTCTGCACTTAATTTCCTCCCCAGCCTCTCCTGTCGTCCTCGGTTTTCCTTGGCTCGTTACTCACAATCCTAACGTGGACTGGGCGCGGGGGAAGATCAGAAACTGGAGCGCAGCCTGTCATTCCTCCTGCCTCCTGTCAGCGCTAGCTCCCGGTAACGTCACCACGCTCGATAAACCTCTCAACCCATCTGACCTGTCCTCTGTCCCGACTGAGTACCATGACCTCGCCCTGGTGTTCAGCCGGGACCAAGCCACATCCTTGCCCCCTCACCGTCCCTACGACTGCTCCATAGCCCTCCTCCCGGACGCTCCCCTGCCCACTAGTCGGTTGTTTAAGCTATCCGGTCCGGAGAGGGAGGCTATGGAGCAGTACATCAAGGAGTCCCTCGCCGCCGGCATCATCCGCCCATCCTCATCCCCGCTGGGCGCTGGGTTTTTTTTTGTGGCCAAAAAAGACAAAACCCTCCGTCCGTGCATCGACTACCGGGGGCTCAATGCTATTACGGTCAGAAACAAGTATCCATTACCCCTCATGGACTCTGTCTACGAGTCCCTCTCCCGGTCCGCTGTGTTCACTAAATTGGACCTCCGTAACGCTTACCACCTGGTCCGGATCCGGGAGGGGGACGAGTGGAAAACGGCCTTTAACACCCCTCTTGGTCACTATGAATATTTAGTTATGCCCTTTGGATTAACCAATGCACCTGCTGTTTTTCAGGCCCTCGTCAATGACGTGCTTCGTGACTACCTCCACCGCTTTGTATTTGTGTACCTCGACGACATCCTGATCTTCTCCCGTGACCCAGCCCAGCAAGCAGAACACGTCCGGTTAGTGCTGCAGCGGCTCCTGGAGAACCGCTTATTCGTTAAGGCCGAGAAATGTGAGTTTGGTGTTTCCTCAGTTCAGTTCCTGGGTTTCCTCATTGAGGGCGGGCGGCTACGGGCTGACCCCGCTAAGGTTAGAGCGGTTGTTGACTGGCCCACTCCCACATCCGTCAAACAGTTACAACGCTTCCTAGGCTTTGCCAACTTCTATAGACGGTTTATACGTAACTACAGCTCTGTAGCCGCCCCGCTCACTCACCTCACCTCGCCTTCCATCCCTTTCACTTGGTCTCCAGAAGCTGCTGCGGCCTTCTCTCGTTTAAAATCCCTGTTCACTTCCGCCCCCGTCCTCTCTAACCCTGATCCTGCCCTTCAGTTTGTGGTGGAGGTAGACGCCTCGGACGTAGGGGTAGGGGCCACCCTGTCCCAGCGCTCCCCCTCAGATCAAAAACTCCATCCGTGTGCCTTTTTTTCTAAACGTCTCACTTCCACAGAGCAGAACTACTGTGTGG
>NW_023267751.1:2000-2799 GCF_013103735.1 Etheostoma cragini
CAACAACCCTTCCTTGTCTGGACTGACCATAAAAATCTCGCCTATCTCCAATCCGCCCAGAGACTAAACGCACGTCAAGCCAGGTGGGCCCTGTTTTTCACTCGTTTCTGCTTTACCTTGTCCTATCGCCCCGGATCTAGGAACACCAAGCCCGACGCCCTGTCCCGCCTCCACTCCTCTGACGCTACCAACCCTCCCGACTTCATCCTCCCCCGTTCCTGCCTGGTGGCCTCCCTGGTCTGGGAGGTGGAGTCCGCCGTCCGCCGTGCCCAGGCCACCAACCCGGACCCCGGTACCGGACCCACCGACCGCCTCTACGTCCCCCCTGGCGCCCGCTCCCAGGTCCTGCAGTGGGCACACGCCTCCCGCTTCAGCTGCCACCCCGGCAGAGCCAGAACGTTGTACCTGCTCCGCCAACGGTTCTGGTGGGACACGGCAGAGAAGGATTGCCGGGATTTCGTCGCTGCCTGCGAGGTGTGTGCCCGCGCCAAACCATCCCATCAACGGCCCGCCGGTCTGCTCCGTCCCCTCTCGGTCCCCGGTCGGCCCTGGTCCCACATAGCCATAGACTTCGTCACGGGCTTGCCCAGCTCCCAGGGTAACACGGTCGTCCTGACCGTAGTGGACCGGTTCTCGAAATCAGTCCACTTCATCCCATTGCCTAAGCTGCCGACAGCCCTGGAAACCGCCCAACTCCTCGTCCAACACGTCTTCCGGCTTCACGGTATACCACTGGACATCGTCTCCGACCGGGGACCCCAGTTCACCTCCCAGGTGTGGAGGTCCTTCTGCCAAGCTC
>NW_023267752.1:0-919 GCF_013103735.1 Etheostoma cragini
AGACAGGACTTGATGGCTTTGAGTTTCCTCCCGGTGCAGACATCACAGGCCACATCTTCAGCTCCAGCATAGCAGTGACCAGCAGGAGCAACTTGGAGTCCAGTCTTCTTCAGCTCCTCCACTAAATCTGCTAACATGGTGTTTTTCAGCAGGACGGGCCTCGGTGTGAACGTCTTCCTGCACTGAGGACAGCTGTAGCTGTACTTACCATCCTCTCCATCCCAGTGGCTTTTAATACAGTTCATGCAGTAGCTGTGTCCACAGGGAGTAGTCACCGGATCCTTTAGTAGATCCAGACAGATGGAACAAGAGAAGGTTTCCCGGTCCAGCTGCACTCCTCTCTGCGCCATCTCACCTCTAAGTGATGACTGACTATAACTGGTACTTATAGTATGAATGACTTGTCTTGCATACTGTAAGTCCCTGTAAGTCATACTGGCTATGACTTACATTACTTATGATCCGGGTCCAAGGTTCAGGGAGGGGTTATCAAAACATTGACTCATGCCAGGATGAGGAGTGGCACCTTGACTTTGGACTTTGTTTTCTCATTTTAAATGACACCTCAGTTAAAACGTCCTTTGCGTCACAAAACATGACATTTCTAGTTGTAAAATAATTCTTGGCTCCTCAGGTTTTGTTGAAGTCTCCATACGTCTCAGTCTCTTACTCAAAGTCTCTTAAATTTTCCCTTTACTTGTTTAAGAGTAACAGAAAGTTATAAAAATAAACTTTCATAAACCCTTAATGATCTCCCAGTCCTAGAACATGTGTACAAGGGTATCAGATAAGTACTTCAATCCAATGTTATTTATAGTATCAAATCCTAAAAAGAATAATCTTTACAGATAGAGCAGGTCTAGACCACTCTATAATTTACAGGTAGAGCAGGTCTAGACCTCTCTATAATTTACAGGTA
>NW_023267752.1:1132-3574 GCF_013103735.1 Etheostoma cragini
CTAGACCGCTATATAATTTACAGATAGAGCAGGTCTAGACCACTCTATAATTTACAGATAGAGCAGGTCTAGACCGCTATATAATTTACAGATAGAGCAGGTCTAGATCGCTCTATAATTTACAGGGTCCCTACCATTCCGATAATGTGATGAACAGTGGCAATAACAGTCACAGTGAAAGATATTGCAACAATGAGAAATAGTAGTTATAGTAGTTCATGGCGTAGCAGGGCATAGTAGGACGTAGCAGGGTGTAACAGGGCATGGAGCAGGACCCCAGCAACAGCTGCACCCATGATTTAGGTGTCACCCTAATCCAATGAAAACTGCTGGGTGACATAAGGACTCCGGGAAACTAGAGGTGTCAAAAGAAGGAAGTCCTCCGGCTCTAAAACTATAACAGCAGAATTAAGAGCTGGTGTACGGCAGACCTGATCCAGTTCTACAAGGGTTGGCAGATATATCTGACAGTGGCCTTACCAAACTCACATTGGCCAAGGTAAGGGTAAGCGAGGCATCCGCCAGCCGTTGGAATACAGTTTCTTGACTGGACATGTGACTCTCCCACTCACTGGAGTAGACAACCACATCATCAAGATACACACTGCCGTCAGGTACATCTCCTAGTACACGCTGCATCCGGCGCTGCAAAGTGGCAGGTGGGTTCTTCATGCCAAAAGGCATCACAGTGTACTGCATAAATGCATCAGGAGTGACAAAGGTCGAGATTTCAGAAGCCCCGTCTGTCAAAGGCACCTGCAAGTACTCTTTGAGCAGATCGAGCTTTGAAATACACACAGCTGGTCCAACCCTGTCAACACAGTCATCCATGTGGGGTAAATGAAAAAAGTCTGACACAGTAATAGCATTCACTTTACGAAAATCCGTAGAGAAGCAAGGACTACTGTCAGACTTAGGCACTAGGGATGAGCGAGTACAGCATTATCTGTATCTGTTTACCACATGAATTATCTGTATCCGTATCCGTACTCGGACTGGGCAGGGCCTAAACCGAAAAAAATCGCTGTGATTATCACAGAACGCTGCGCGGCCAGTTGAGGAGTTGTATTCAATCCGAGCACGGATATTGACTCATATTACTCGTATAATACTTGTACTCCCTAAAAGTGTTTTATCCGTACCGGATACTCGTTTCAGCCGGGTACTCGGATCACCCCTTTTAGGCACCAACAAGCACGGAGAACTCCAGGGACTATAGAAAGTATAGAAAACAGAAATACTTTAATATACCACAATCTCATGCAGATCCTTCTTCGTACACTTGTCAAACATACCTAAAGTAGGGTCAGACACAAACGCACCCAACGGAAAAGCTGCCATCATACGCTACTCACAACACAAGCACAATCACACTGGACACACCAATTTTAATGTTGGACATAAATATTAAACCTATAAAACAGGCATCCAACCTTTCCTCATGGAAACAAAACGTCCCCTGAACCTTCCTAACCAATACTAAACCCTGTTTATCTTCTGAAGCCGTGCCGGGCTCAAGGAAACTTACAGGGAATACATCAGCGGCCACAATCCTGAAACGCCAGCCCCCTTTGGTGAACGTGTCTCCGCCCAGGATTGACTCCGAAAACAAGAAAACCAAAACAATAAACTAGTGTCCGAAGGAAAGGCTGATTAGGCCCAGCTGGACACCACCCTACCTGCAAGCAGTCACAATCACACACCAGCAAAGCCCCGGAGACATCCGGGCTACATCCGAAAATCAAACAGAAAGACTTACCGCAACATACAATGAAGACCATGCAAACAAAAGATCCCGGACGAGCCCCCAAAAACTGTTGTGAGAAAAAAAATCCTAAACACAAAATCCACAGGGGTCCAGGGAGAAAAATGGCAAGGAACAAACAGGACGACAACATGCAGGGGAGACTCTCAGGGAAGCTGGTCGCAGGAACGGGAACTCACAGGGAGACGAGGAACTCACAGGAAGACGAGGAACCAGAATGATCTGACAAGAGACAAAGGGAACACAGGGGTTAAATACAAGAGGTAACGACGTAATGGGGAACAGGTGAGACGTCAGGTGAATCCCATTAGGGGGGGCAGGACAATCAGACAGGCACAAAGCAAAGCTAGACAAGACTAGACTCGACAGGAAACCATACTATTAAAATAAAACAGGAAGCAGAACAAACAGACACGCAGGGGAACACAAGACCGGACCAACAACACAAGACCGGGGAGGAATCTGAAACACAAATACAGGGAAGGCCAAATGGAATAACCCCAAACAAAACCACAACACCCCCCCCTATGTTAAATTCCCATAGAGACAGATTTTTAAATATTAAAGGGCAGTTATTTCATGGATGAGGATACTATGCATCCCCCCCCCCCCACACACACACACACACGCACATCATCACACACCCTTCACCAGACCTAGAGATCGGCATAGGGAAC
>NW_023267754.1:0-1718 GCF_013103735.1 Etheostoma cragini
AATCGCCTTTTTCAAGGTTTCTTTGCACAATTCTTTACAACAAGGATTTTTTCAAAGGATTCAATGTTTTTGTTGTTGCTACTTTCTGATTTCATTTTATCTTTTTCGGGGTTTCTTTGTACAATTTCTTTAAATTTTTTTCAGTTTAAAAAATACGTATTTGTTGCTTTTTCTAGTTTGTCGTTGCCTCTTTTTATTAAGATTTTAAGATTTTTTGTGGCAAATTTTCCAAACAAAATTAGCCTTATAGACATTTGTCATTTTCTCAACTTTCACCATTTTTCCTGTGCACTTTTAAATATTTTATTCTCTTTTTCAAGTTTTTTTGTCAACATTTTTACAACTTTTTTTCAATGTTTTTGTCGCTTTGTTCTAGTTTGTCGTTGGCTATTTATTGGGAGTTTTTATTGGGTTTTTCAGGAGTTTTTGTCAGTTTTTCCAACATTTGATGCCTTCCGATGTTTTTGTCTTTTTTTTCTAATTCAGTTGTCAATTTTTTTGTGCTTTTTAAAAAAAAAACTGAGCTGTTTTAATAACACGTTTTACACTTACTCTTGGAATTCATGGTCAACAATCCTCATTTGTGTCAAATTATACATACGTTTTTAGTTAAAAAGGCAGAAATTATGAATTATTTTGATTAGTATTTAACATCAGAGGATGTTGAGTGGGTAGATGTCAAAGTTTAGTCGGGATACTGTTTTGAAACTATTTAAAAAAATTATTCAAATTCTATAAGATTAAATTAAACACCCAAAAACTTCAATGAAAATGATCATTAAAGTTACCTGCAGAATGTTGTATGGAATCAACCATGTCATTTTTGGGCAATTTGGTTGAAAGAAATACATATTTCTGATATAAAAACACTTTAAAACGGGTCAACACGTCGTTTTCATCGTTTTATAAATAAGAAAATCTGGAATGTCAAACTAAGGTTAGGAAATTAAATTGTGACAAAATGTTGGTGAAAAAAAGCAACGAAAAGAACGAAATCAAATGTTCAACATTGACACAAAAACGCTAAAAAGTAACTTTTGGCACTTATTTGGTGCTTCTTTGTTGCCTTTGGGTCTTTTTAAACCAATGATGCTTTGCCGCTTTATTGGTCCTTTTTGGTGCTTTATGGGTTTTTTGGGCGCTGTTTTGGGAGTTTTGTGGCGCTTTTTCTCGTTTTCTGTGCTTTTTAACGCCGTTGATGCTCTAGATGCTTTTTCCTTGCTTACTTCCTTTCAAAATAAAAGCCAACATGAAGGTAAAATGGAGTTAAAAACAGATTTCTCAGTCTTCCTTTGTGATAGACTATTATTCATGTTGTCCATCAAATATTCTGCAAACTTTGACTTCACTTTACTGCAAAGATATTGTTGTAATACTTAGCTTTTCGCCTAATTCACGCTTTTTAGCGCTTTTCTTCGACGCTATCTGCGTTTTTTTGGTTATGTCTTTTTTTTGGGCTTATTTCGGAGCTGCATTCCTCGCTTTTTGGCCACTCTTGTTTTTTTTGGGGTTGTTTTTTGTTGCTTTTTGACAGAAAGAAAGAGGGAAAGAAAGAAAGAAAGCATCTACAAACAGTATGTTACACTCACACTACTTAAATTTTTTTTTAAATGATTTAATTTCCAAAGACATAAAAAAACCAATCGTGAGCTAAACGTCTGATTTAATTTCAAAATAAAAGATGATTTGAAAAAAGGAACAAAAGTCAGTTTGTTTTT
>NW_023267754.1:2070-4993 GCF_013103735.1 Etheostoma cragini
CACACTCATTTAAAATATGAATAACAAACCCCAAATTATAACAGAGCCATTGTGAGCAAAAATTCTCATGATTTCAAAATAAAAGAATATGATTTTTATTCCTATATATATGTTTTTTCAATACAACTTTGTTTTGAACTTTCAGTATAAATCTACTATTACTACTACACTATTAATAAGGCCCAACAAGGGATTTGTGAACAAAAATGTTTTTATATATGTATATGTATTATATATACACACACACACACACACACATGCATGTATATACATATACATGTATATGTATACTTACATATACACACATGTATATATATACACACACACACACACACACATGCATGTATATACATATACATGTATATTTATACTTACATATACACACATGTATATATATACACACACACACACACACACACATGCATGTATATACATATACATGTATATGTATACTTACATATACACACATGTATATATATACACATATATCGTTAACACTTTATATAACATTTCTTTTTAATTTTTGACATAATGTACTAAATTTAAAATAAATCTATTTAATAATCCGAATTTTAAACTCTGGATCCTCGTAAGATAACGGCGAACCGAAGCAGGATAGAGAATGAAGAGAAAGAGTTAAAGGAAAGAAGGAAAAGAAAGAGTTCAAAAGAGCAATGTGATCTCTCTTTTCATCTTGAACTCTTTATTTTGATATTTCACAACCCAGCAGGGCAGTGGATTTCATTATTGTAAAGAAAAAAATGAAAAGAAAAAGTTTTTCACGGCCTAATGTGATTGGATGCTGCAGGTTTTCTCTGGGAGTGACGTCACGTGGCCAATATTTCGGTAATATATCGGTAATATATCGGTAATAATTCGTGTTAAAGTGTCTGTGTGTGATCAGAAATCATTTAAAACGCGATTTACACTTTGACCTCGACCGAAAAAAAATAGCCGCTTGTGTTTTAATTATAGAAGTGTGTGTGTGTGTGTGTGTGAGTGTGTGTGTGTGTGTGTGTGTGTGTGTGTGTGTTCTGGTTGAACAGATTTAAACAGCCGTGAAACAAACTAAATAAAGAGTTTTTATTCTCCTCTGCTGGAGCACAAACGGCCGACATGCACGCACACACACACGCACGCACACGCGCACGCACGCACGCACACACACACACACACACACACATACACACATGCACACACACACACACACACACACACACGGTCACATGCATACACACAGACACACACACGGACGTACACGCATTTACACACAGACACGGACGCACAGTATCTCGGTGTGTGTGTGTGTGACCGTGTGTGTGTGTGTGTGTGTAAATAATGAACATAAATACCTGAAAGTATCGAGTGAAAAAAGCCTAAAAATCTAAATGAACAAATAAATCTAAATAATACTGTATAATTAATATATAAATATTATAAATATAATTATAAATTAATATTTATAGACATATATTAGATTTTCTCTCCTTTGTAGAAACTCATTTATTTTTCTCTCTGAGTGAAATGAAGCTCCGTCTGCTTCAGTTATTATTATTATTATTATTATTATTATTATTATTATTATTATTATTATTATTATTATTATTATTATTAATCACTAAGTCAACCGTTAAAGTTTGAGATGAGTGTGAAAATAGTTTTATATAAATCTGTAAATACAAATTAGTTGTAAAAAGAAAAGTTAACTTGTTTGTTTTTTTTACGCACGAGGAGAGGAAGTCCAAACGGTAAATCTGGATTTAAGTTACAGAAACAAGGATAATAATAATACAATATAATAATATAATAATATAAAAATATCAACAGAACTTATTATGTTTCCTAATAAGGTGAATTACTTCATTTATTTGGAGAGTTTCTCTCTCAGCGAGGAAAAAAGTTTTTATTTCCATCTAATGTTACATTTTAAAGAAAGAAAGAAAGAAAGAAAGAAAGAAAGATTGCAGCTATAATCAGTGTCTTACCCTCAGACTCATTTAAAATTTAAATAAACACGTTCAAATATTTTCATCTCCAAAAGCCAAAAATATAGCAGAGCCGTGGTGAGCTAAACGTCTGATATTTCAAAATAAAAGAACACGATTTCAGTTTTATTCCTATAAATGTTTCTAACCAACTTTTTTAAAACTTCCAGTACACTCAGTACACTATTACTATAAAACAAAGTATAATACAAGTGCTGAACTTATCCACAAATATACACTTTTATCTCTGAGCTTCCTCTCGTCTGAACATTGTAAGAAATGTATTCATAAACCTGTAAAATAATTAAAAACATAACTATGTTTGAATCTTTCCGTGGAAAGCTCAACGGAGGACCTTTACGCACCAAATCCAACTTTTGGTTGATATTTACTGGAGATCAAAGTGTGACGTCAGAGCTGAAGACAACTTTCCTAAATCTGATTCAAAAAGACGATTTAATGAAAAGTTCAATAATAATTAAATTAAAAATAAAAACCCTTTTCTTTTCCTCTCACTCCTCCTCTCTCTGCGCTCTGCGGTAAGCTGTTTGGTTTTACGCACCCGTTGCGCCATCGGCCCCTTCTCTCCGCCCGGACTCCTGGAGACTCCCGCGGGGTAAAAACACATCCAAGACCCCGGTCCCGGAGCGGGGATCGGTTAGTCCCGTGCGTAACGCCGTGACCAGCCGCGGAGAGACACGCACAGACACAGAGAGAGAGAGAGACAGAGAGAGAGAGAGAGAGAGAGAGAGAGAGAGAGAGGGCTACACTCCGTTCTCCACGAGAACCGACCGACGGTAGCAGCAACCCGGGAAGACCCAGTCCTGGTCCTGGTCCTGGTCCCGGCCTCCAGCTCCAGCAACGACCAAAAGAACCAAACCACCGCGCAGTAAATCAGCAGGCCGATCCGATCCGGTTTCATCCAAATTCAGTAGGGG
>NW_023267755.1:0-159 GCF_013103735.1 Etheostoma cragini
GGAGGATGATGGGGGATTGTCGTCTGTTTCCCTGGTGGAAGTCGCTGAGGTAGTCAAACAACTCCACAGTGGCAAAGCTCTCATCAGCCCCAGGGAATGATGAGATCCGTCCTGAAACGCTGAAAGCTCTGGGTGTGGAGGGGCTGTCTTGGTTGACAC
>NW_023267755.1:169-313 GCF_013103735.1 Etheostoma cragini
GCGTGGAAGTCTGGGACAGAGCCTAAGGAGTGGAAGACCGGTGTGGTGGTTCCCCTCTTCAAAAAGGGGGACCACCACATTCAGAATGGTGGACAGGAGGGTGTGTGGCAATTGACCCAGTCTTTCTTCATTAAATCCTCTTTA
>NW_023267755.1:483-615 GCF_013103735.1 Etheostoma cragini
TATATTATCAATTAGTGTGGCACTACTGGTTGTAATTCTGGTTGGTAGAGTGATTGAGGGATACAAACCGGTACTCTACATATGATTATTAACTCTGTAGATTTGATGTGGTCTTGTGGGTTAGGTGAGCAA
>NW_023267755.1:625-734 GCF_013103735.1 Etheostoma cragini
AAGTCATTTTTTTTATTGCTTTTACTGAATTTAAAAAAAAAAAAATGTCTTCGTTAAACATGTCAATATTCGATCCCGGTTTCCTATAAATGCTGCTAATTTGAATGTT
>NW_023267755.1:744-881 GCF_013103735.1 Etheostoma cragini
TCCATTTCAATTTGTACTGTGATGCATTCCATGACTGTATCTAAAACTAAAGACATTTGACTAACTATTTGACATTGATATCTTCGGTCAATATATAATGCAACCCCCCCACCCTTTGATTGTTTCCTATTGATGAA
>NW_023267755.1:1130-1353 GCF_013103735.1 Etheostoma cragini
TTCCTTTTTCAAACTTATCCAGGTTAAGGGTCATTGTCCTGTCCTCAGATTTATTAAGAATTATCTTTTTTCTAAAATGTTCTATGTAAGTTAATTAGATGTGTCCTATTATATGTAGGAAAGCATATGCAAAAATAGTAAGCAGTGTTGGAGAAATCCTTCCTATAAACTGACAACTGACTCCATGATGAATTAACACAGCGTTTATTCTTGTGGTCAACAG
>NW_023267756.1:0-1731 GCF_013103735.1 Etheostoma cragini
GACTACATCAATCTTTAACACAATTTACATGCAAATATTTCAATTACAACCATTTAAGGCCCTGACGCACCAGGCCGATGCCGAGGAACTAGGGCCCACGTCGCCTTTTTGTCAGGGCCAAACATTAGCACTGGATTACACGACAGAGATTACAGCGGACGGCCAAACTCCGTACCAGGCAGGCAGAGGTAATCGATTTGTCCTTCTAAAAGGGAAACCGGATACAAACAGCGGCAAAACACAATGGAGCCTCCGGTCCCTCTGCTTCACGGCCCACCAGGAGACGGCTCACCAGACTGTTCCTTCCCGGGCTGCTGGCGTTCTCTCAGAAAAGAAGGTTATGTTATGTAAAAATAACAGTTTTGGGAAAAAAAGATTTGAAAGACTTGCAATTTGACTATTTGAAGATTTGTCACAGTTCGGCCCAGAATCCCCTCTTCTTAACCTTTAACCCGTCATGCCTCTGGTGTTCCTGGACTTCGGTCCGGGTTTTCCCTCTATCCTGTTTCCTGGTAGATTACAAGGGAGTGCCATCATCTGCACTGTCACACTCTTCTCAGCCATAGTTTTCTGAAGCAGTGCCATGAGTAGCACCCTTTTTCCGGGGTTAGTCACGTCTCAGTGTGGATTCTATGCCCATGTTCTATTGGATTTACCGGTTTTGACCAAAGGCTGAGATTTTTTGGACTTAAACTTAATGGAAACCTTTGCTTGGACCTTTCCTTCCCTTTTTGCCTGCCAAACCTGTGAACTGAACTCTGCCTGTTTTTGACACTATGGATGCCTGTTTCCTCTGCCGTGTTTTTTTGACTTTTTGTTATTTTATGCTACCTACCAAGTTGCTCTACTGGCGGCCTGTTTCTGTGCTTCTTTAATCTACTCTCTGCTTTTTGGTTCCATAATCTCTTACCTAGCCACACCGGCCCTGGCAATATAAGACCCAAAGGACTTGGAGTTGTAGTTGCCTTGAAAAAAAAAGCCTTCAGAACAGCTGCGTCATCTGCATGTATGGTTTATTACAAAATGGGTACGATTGATGATGATTCTAATGATTTAGACTCTTGAATTGCATACCATGTCATAAAACCAGAATTCACATTTGCTCATGCTGTCAGCAGCTTTACAAGTAGAGTGCTGGCCCATACAAAAAACTACAATGTGTGGTTGATTTGAGGTGTTGCATGTATTTTAGACTACGCATCAGCACAGACCAGTCACGGAAAGAGACGTAAAAGGTCAAGGAAGACCTGCTTTTATAAACGCCGGTTAGAAAATAAGTCTTTGTGGGGAAACTGGCAGAGAGTAAGAGTTCAAAGCAGCTTTCCACATGAAAGAAAAGTAAGGGCCAAGAGTCAGACAACAGCCTTTGTCAGGATAAAAGAACAAGTGTGATTAAAGGCCTTCCGCAGCGCCTTCTGGGACTGAAAGGGAGAACACGGTTCATGGGAGTCCGACTTACATTTTCTTTCCACTTCCCCAGCTGTAATATATGACCAGTACTACTTTGTCTACATATGACCTGCTGTTCCCATGAAGATGAATACACTGGTGGGTGTCAGGGATTTTAATAAACTTCCACATTTCCCTGAATAAGGTCACTAAGTTACTTGTGCTGTTGCTGTATGCACTGTATAAAGCAATGCAAACACAACACATCTACAGTGTATCACACATATACAGTATATACATACACATATATACATATATATATATACATATATATATATATAT
>NW_023267758.1:0-1707 GCF_013103735.1 Etheostoma cragini
TGCTTCAGCCTGGCCTCATCAAAAGGAAACCTGTTAGGAAAGAAATTCATGTTTCATACATCCCGAAGGTGTATACACTATTAATTTACACTAACAAGGCACCACATCTGCTGTATGCATCTGTAATGAAAATGACTGAAATGTATATTTAATAGATTAATATAATGTCATACCCCAACGTAACTATACAATAATGTCTAATTGTTTCATGTGCGCCATTTTATCGCTAACAATCTGACCCACTCCCCCACCCGGAGACCTCCGTCTCCAAGTCAACGCGCTCCCGCCCGCAGCTTTGTCCGTGTGGTGACGGTGATGCTGGGTGGGTGCTGCCGCGGCGAGGGTGATAGGGTTCGTGCCTGTAACCTCTCGCCCAGAAAGATCTGCAGCCCCGACTGGGGTGGGGTGTGCAGGCCTCGCCCCGGCCGTCCTTCGCCCACCTCCGGATAACGTTGCCCAAACTTTCGGGATACATACGTATATTTGAGTCAAAAGCAGGTCTACGTTTGACGTACATATCCGCCACACGACACACGTTACTTATAAATCACACGCTGTTCCACAATGATCTCATCCCGTGCTAATAGGGTTTATGAATTTGCAATATAACGTTAGTTACATCAGGCTTTGATTTTAAGCTAACGTTACCATTACATGCACATCGATTAGCACTAATACCACCTATTACAGACCAACAGATCACAGGCGAGATCGGTGCATACCTACTGTATTTGACTGTAACATTAAATATATTTTAATACGTTTATACATAGACTGTATGCGTTTATACGGTCTGTGTATAGAATTATTAGTTAGCCCGCTAGCTTGCTTAGCAAGGTGCAATCTAGAAGCTAGCTAACTGATATTAATTGAGATGCTAACGTTGGCTAACGAAAAACTGTAATAAAACAAAATCAAATTTTACTTAGCGGAAAAACTGAACTGCCGATTCCTTTGAGTGTCTTGCCCTGCAACCGAACGCTGAACAAGACATTATTATCCGACCAAAGTGTCACAGCCACAGCGGTGAAACGTAGTCAAACGTAGCCAAAATGAAGTTTACGTGCCATGGACAAGCTTTGCTAACACTCTGTCATGATTGACAGTCCGAGAACTGTCAATCACATTATAACCACGCCCTAAAACACCCCCGGCTTTATTGCCGATTTTAAAATCAACGAGACCGTAATTTAAAGAATGAACATCATTCTGTATTGCAAAAGACTTCAAACTAGCGATCGAGACCACAAACTCATTGTGAAGATGTTTACTGAGGTAATAAATCAAGTGAGAAGTGGCTCATTTCTCCATAGACTTCTATTGAAACCAACCTCTTTTGCAACCACGCGTGTCGCCCTCTGCCGGAATTCAGATAGAATGCAGGTTTAAGTTACTTCCGCAGTGGTTGCACTTTTCGAAACCGGATGCTCTGTCCACTTATTTTAACGGTCTATGCTTTGGACTTGCGGCGTCCCTTAAATCAGCTCAGACCTGGTGTTAAGCTGAGAATCTGGACTTTACTGCGCTGGTCTGAAGACTGTGGAACAGAAACGTAAGATGTAGCTCGGCTTACAAAAGAGACGGCAAAAGTACTCACTTCCCGTGCTTAAGTGGAAGTACAGGTACTTGTGTTAAAAAATACTTTGGTAAAAGTAGAAGTAAGTACAGGCTTGGAAATGTACTTACAGTATAAATGTAAAAGTAGTT
>NW_023267759.1:0-1427 GCF_013103735.1 Etheostoma cragini
GTTGTTACTGTGTTATTATGGGTGTTGTTACTGGTGTTGTTACTGGTGTTGTTACTGGTGTTACTGGTGTTGTTACTGGTGTTGTTACTGTGTTGTTACTGGTGTTGTTACTGGTGTTGTTACTGGTGTTACTGGTGTTACTGGTGTTGTTACTGTGTTGTTACTGTGTTGTTACTGTGTTGTTACTGTGTTGTTATGGGTGTTGTTACTGTTGTTGTTACTGTGTTGTTACTGGTGTTGTTACTGTGTTGTTACTGTGTTGTTACTGTGTTGTTATGGGTGTTGTTATGGGTGTTGTTACTGGTGTTGTTACTGGTGTTGCCATGGTAACGGGTGTGTGTTTCCAGCATGTTAAGGACATCATCCTCCAGTCCAACCCGCTGCTCGAGGCCTTTGGGAACGCCAAGACCGTTCGCAACAACAACTCCAGCAGATTTGTGAGTAGAAGAAACTTCGGAACGTTCTACGACGTTATCAAAGAACTGCTAACGATATGTTTCACGATATTTTCTCTCATTAATAATTGCTGACACATTTATAAAGTATTCAGAGTACTTCTACTGTGTACTCCCTCTCAGGGGAAGTACTTTGAGATCCAGTTCAGTCGAGGCGGCGCTCCCGACGGAGGAAAGATCTCCAACTTCCTGTTGGAGAAAAGTCGAGTTGTTTCCCAGAATCCTGGAGAGAGAAGCTTCCACATCTACTACCAGGTACTGCATAAAGTACTGCTACCAGGTACTGCATAAAGTACTGCTACCAGGTACTGCATAAAGTAATGCTACCAGGAACTGCATAAAGTACTGCTACCAGGTACTGCATAAAGTACTACTACCAGGTACTGCATAAAGTACTACTACCAGGTACTGCATAAAGCACTACTACAGTACTGCCAGGTACTGCATAAAGCACTACTACAGTACTACCAGGTGCTGCATAAAGCACTACTACAGTACTACCAGGTGCTGCATAAAGCACTACTACAGTACTGCCAGGTACTGCATAAAGCACTACTACAGTACTACCAGGTGCTGCATAAAGCACTACTACAGTACTACCAGGTACTGCATAAAGCACTACCACAGTAGTAACAGGTACTGCATTAAGGTAGCATGTTATAAACAGGTTATAACCACGTTATTAAGGGTGAGATGTTGAAACCTGCCCTCTCTGTGACCTTTGACCTCAGCTGTTGGGGGGGGCGACTTCGGAGCAGAGGGAGAACCTCGGGGTCACGACCCCCGACTACTACCTCTACCTCAACCAATCAGGGACCTACACGGTGGAGGACATGGACGACAGGAAGGAGTTCACTGACACTATGGTCTGTCTGTTAACCTGTCTGTCTGCCTGCAGGCGGCCATGTCAGTAGTGGGTCTGTGTGCTGACCTGTCTGTCTGTCTGTCTGTTAACCTGTCTGTCTGTTAACA
>NW_023267760.1:0-1547 GCF_013103735.1 Etheostoma cragini
CACACACACACACACACACACACCACGTCTGATAAGACTTTGTAGAACATAAGGAAGTCCTAATATTTCAGGAAAAGAAGTCGTAATATGAAGATGATAAAAGAAAAGACTTCTCAAGACACAAATAAGACTTAAAGTGGGAAAATAAATCACATATCCAATCAAATCTAAGACGTCAGAATCATGAGAAACGTATGTCTTCATCAGGGAACATCTTGAATTATTAAGAAAACTGCTTTCCAAATGGTGTTAATTAAATGTTAATTAAATCGGCCTGCTGATCACACACTCACCAAACTCCATTGAGAAATCTCTTTATTTAAAGCTGAGTTCTATGTTTTGCGACGTAACCAACAAATTAAATGCAATACTTGATATTCATTCAAATGGTCTGGATCTCTTCTTAAATTCGTCTTATTAATATTTCGCATATCACGTCTTATTTCCACACACTCGCTCATATATCACGATTTATTTCCACACACACTGTCAGTCTCCCGCGGCGCATCCGCCCACTGCAGCGTTAACAACAGACAAGATGCGCGAGCACGGCTTACACAAACTCTCTCAAATCTCACCAAACTAACCGGAACATGTAAACTGTGTGTCGGCCGAATGAAAGACTGCATGTTAAGCAGTCAAGAAAATAACTTAAATTGTATTTTTACAGTTTGTAGCTCTGTGGGCACGTGAAACCAAATTAAAGTGCTAGATTTGTGAAAGGAGACCGGCTCTCTGTCACTTCATCCAGACGTTAACCAAAGACCACGGTCCCGCGGTTATTCGTCCATTTATAATCGATAACAATGTGTAAATACGACGTTGGCCTTATATTGTGATGGGAAAAACTTGTGTGGCTGCTAATGCTAAAGCTAAGCTAGCGCTACCGATGCTACGAAAAGAGCTAGCGGCTGGTTCGATGACTTATTTTAAACCTACAAACCCAAATTACAACCGGGCTATTCTGCACTTTGGAGAAGAAAAGACATGTTTTAATACATCGGGCCGTCGGCAGCAGTGCGGCGGAGCCGGGATCGGTGACAGGACGTCAGCCGTTAGCCGTTAGCCGTTAGCCTGGCTGTCAGTTACGTTACCGAGGTCTTCTGGACGTGTCCCCGCTGTGTGATGGTCTTGCTGTGCCGCTCGTTCGCCACTTTCATCCGCTGCACCGCCGACATGATTCAGGAGTCAGGAGCGGTCTGGACCAGGAGGACGGAGAGCCGGGAGCCACCGGGAGAGAGAGAGAGGAGGAGGAGAAGGGCAGAGGCACCGGTAACCGGAGAAAATGTCCCGCTGGACGAGGCTTTCTGCCGCCGGGGCTGTTTCCGTGTGCTGGGCAGCTGGTTGCTAACAGCTAGCTGCTAGCTTAGCCGAACGAGCTTACCGTCAACATGACAACGCGCCCCCTAACGGCGGGAAGAAAACATTACTCTAGTTAACACTTTACAGGGTTAAAAAAATAAAAATAAAACACATAAAAACCCCAAACAGCCTTGTATAGAGCAGCATATCTCCACCAGACTCCATGTAAATAATCACTACTTTTA
>NW_023267761.1:0-3106 GCF_013103735.1 Etheostoma cragini
GATTATTTACATGGAGTCTGGTGGAGATATGCTGCTCTATACAGGCTAAAAGTAGTGATTATTTACATGGAGTCTGGTTAGTTCCTGCCATCCAAAGATGGGAGCCAAAACGTGGTGTTTTGAAAAACCGTCTTTCTTATCATAAAGGTAAGCCCTTTGTCCCGCCCACCGTGGCCCCGGACCCAATCAAAACGGGCAAGTGTTTACCAAGCTACGGCATCGACTACACAGGCGACCTGGCCGTGACTTTGGGCGGCCACACCTGCATGGCGTGGTCGTCGCCGGTAGCGAGGGCCCTCAGCGCGGACAAGGAGTTCATCCCTGAGGTCAGTCTCCCAGGCAACAAGTGCCGTAACCCTGACAACGACCCAGAGGGCCCCTGGTGCTACGTGCAGGTCGCTGGAAACGTGACGATCGACTACTGCGACCTGGAGCTGTGTGGTACGTTTCCACGGAGACGGGCCGAGCAGTATCGGCAAGTCCACTCAACGACCACGTCATTTGTTACGATGTTGACCTGTCTGTCTGCCTGTCTGTCTGTCCGTCTGTCCGTCCGTCTGTCTCTCAGAGGATCCATTGGCTGATGATTCTCTGACATCAGAGGCCGGGGGACAGCAGCGCTCCGTTCTGACCAATCGGAAAACGTTCTTCCAACCTCGGACCTTCGGCCAAGGAGAGAGCGGTGAGCCCTGATTGGCTGGTTGACAGGTTGAGAGACCGGTTGACTGACTGACTGACTGGTTGACTGACCGGTTGACTGACTGACTGACTGACTGGTTGATAGACCGGTTGACTGACTGACAGGTTGACTGAATGACTGACTGACTGACTGACTGGTTGATAGACCGGTTGACTGACTGACAGGTTGACTGAATGACTGACTGACTGACTGACTGACTGACTGGTTGAGAGACCGGTTGACTGACTGACTGACTGACTGGTTGAGAGACCGGTTGACTGACTGACTGACTGACTGGTTGACTGACTGACTGGTTGAGAGACCGGTTGACTGACTGACTGACTGACTGGTTGAGAGACCGGTTGACTGACTGACCGGTTGACTGACTGACCGACAGGTTGACTGACCGGTTGACTGACTGACTGTTTCTCTGTGTGCCAGTGTGCGGAGAGCGTCCTCTGTTTGAGAAGGTTAAGAAACAGGACGCGAAGGAGGCGGAGCTTCTGGAGTCGTACCAGGAGAAACGCATCGTTGGAGGCGACAGCGCCGAGGTGGCCTCAGCACCATGGTAACCACACTCAAAACCATAAGCAGTCCCCATGGTAACCACACTCAAAACCATAAGCTTTCACCATGGTAACCACACTCAAAACCATAAGCAGTCCCCATTGTAACCACACTAAAACAGCATGTGACAGTCTTGTTGTTATGACGTTCTTGTTGTTGTGACGTTGTTATGACGTTGTCGTGAAGTTGTCATGACGTTGTTATGACGTTGTTGTGACATTGTTGTGAAATTGTTGTGACGTTGCCGTGATGTTGCTATGACGTTGTTGTGACATTGTTGTGAAGTTGTTGTGACGTTGCCGTGATGTTGCTATGACGGTGTTGTGACATTGTTGTGAAGTTGTTGTGACGTTGCCGTGATGTTGCTATGACGGTGTTGTGCTGCCGGCTGTAGGCAGGTGATGCTGTACAAGCGGAGCCCCCAGGAGCTGCTGTGCGGCGCCAGCCTGATCAGCGACCAGTGGATCCTCACCGCCGCCCACTGCATCCTGTACCCGCCCTGGAACAAGAACTTCACCGCCAGCGACATCCTGGTCCGCCTGGGGAAGCACGACCGCGCCACGTAAGACTTCCTGTTGGCACGGCAACGATCGCTACACTCTTTCGCCGTGACGACGATATGATTCTGTCCAGATTCTTTCATGGATGCTCATTGCATTACTATTTCCCCCTTTCATTCCACATGCTCTGGCGTCCCCCCTCTCATTCCACATGCTCTGGCGTCCCCCTCTCATTCCCCCTGCTCTCTGACGCAGGTTTGAGCGCGGCCAGGAGAAGATCGTGGCGATCAGCGAGATCATCGTCCACCCGAAGTACAACTGGAAGGAGAACCTGAACCGCGACATCGCGCTGCTGCACCTGCGCCGGCCGGTGGAGTTCACCGACCGGATCCACCCGGTCTGCCTGCCCAGCAAGAAGGTCGCCAACACGTAAGCCCCAACGCCGAGGCATAGCCACGCCCACCTGTTTCACCTGTTTCTGCCTGTTCCTCCGCCTGTTGTTCTGTTTATCTGTTCCTCTGACTGTTTCTCCTCCTGTTTCTGTTCCTCCACCTGTTCCTCTGACTGTTTCTCCTCCTGTTTCTGTTCCTCCACCTGTTCCTCTGACTGTTTCTCCTCCTGTTTCTGTTCCTCCGCCTGTTCCTCCGACTGTTTCTGTTTCTTCGCCTGTTCCTCCGACTGTTTCTGTTTCTTCGCCTGTTCCTTTGACTGTTCCTCCGCCTGTTCCTCTGACTGTTTCTGTTTCTCCGCCTATTCCTCCGCCTGTTGTTCTGTTTATCTGTTTCTCCTCCTGTTTCTCCTCCTGTTTCTGTTCCTCCACCTGTTCCTCTGCCTGATTCTCCGCCTGTTCCTCCGCCTGTTCCTCTGACTGTTTCTCCTCCTGTTTCTGTTCCTCCGCCTGTTCCTCTGACTGTTTCTCCTCCTGTTTCTGTTCCTCTGACTGTTTCTCCTCCTGTTTCTGTTCCTCTGACTGTTCCTCTGACTGTTTCTCTGACTGTTCCTCTGACTGTTCCTCCGCCTGTTCCTCTCAGCCTGATGACGGCGGGGTATAAAGGCCGGGTGACGGGCTGGGGGAACCTGAAGGAGACCTGGAACCCCTCGGCCCGGAACCTCCCCAAAGTCCTGCAGCAGATCCACCTCCCGATCGTGGACCCGGACGTGTGCCGTAGCTCCACCGCCGTCAAGACCACGGACAACATGTTCTGTGCCGGTAACGGTCCCGGTCCCAGAGGACCTACCTGAGACCAGATCACACCGTTTTTGCCATTTTTCAGTAATGTTTCTGCAGTTGAGTGTGTTTAACAGTGTGTGTGTGTGTGTGTGTTTGCGTGTGTGTGTGTGTGTGTGTGTGTGTTTGCGT
>NW_023267762.1:0-1456 GCF_013103735.1 Etheostoma cragini
ATGTGTTACCTGTATCTGTTGATTATCCCTGTGATGTTGGATAGGTAGTTATAGTGGAATACATTCATCAAATTATATCTTTTAACTGGTTGTGCCTGTGTGTGTTGTGCCAAAAGGATTGTTTGCACTTCACATTTTACATATTCAAAACTGTTATTTTATCTTTTTAATGAATAACCAGTCTGGTATTGTGTTATCTGACTTGTTGGAATAAGGAAGGATGAGAATGTTGTTAAATATATAAATGTTTATTGGCATAGACAATCAAATATAAATAAATAAATGACATGTTAATTATGTATGTGCTTGCGACTCCATCACTGCCACCATGCGCCCCATGAGCCCCAGTAGAGTGCTTGTGTCTGCCTCCATCTTTTCCACCATGTTTCCATGTTGAGCTGCAGGAACTTATCGTCAGCTTTCTCCATGTAGTCCAGCAGCTCCTCATGTTCACGCTTTTTTTCCTGTGTAGAAAACAAACCAAAATGTGTGATTACATGACAATGTCAAACTATCTATATACACCTGTGCACTACTAGTACGAGACCACACATTACTGCAGACAAGCTCCAGTTTGTTTTATAGTGGCTGCCATCATTTAATCTAACTGCAACCAATCCAATGCATGTGACCATAGTGGACCTACCTATGGTTTCAGTAGGACATACTGACCATTTAAAGAGGCTAGGTTAAAAGCTTGTTGGACAAAATGGAACCTATGAGGCAATGTAGAACATGTAAACATTAAGGAAACACTTAATACACAGCACAACATAGCTTACCTCGTCTGGCTTGACGGGATGACACGGAGGCAGATGGGACCGGCGAGCTGCCGTCCTGTGGGGGTGGTGGTGGTAGCTCCGTGTCATCATCATCATCCTCACCAGTAACAGACAACTCTATAAACAACCAACACAGGGAGCAGGTTTAGTTTATAAAGCTCATTCAAGACAGAATATACACAGTAAGACCCGAGTCTGCTGTTAAGTGTCATAAATAAAAAAAATCTTCAAACAGTAAATCTAAGCAGTTGTGTGTTTGCTCCAACAATCCCCTGATTTATTTATTAATTTTTCAGTGAGCAAACCTCCCTCTTGATTAAAAGTGTTGCACAATCAGGACCTTTAGTTGGTGAATAACGGTCAAATCAAAATCTGATGCATGGACAAAATAGTTGAGTACAAAAGTGAAAATTAACGTTATCTGAAAACATCGTGTATTTCTGTCTAGCATCTCACATCACACTTTCATTCACTATAAGACCAATACCACTACTACTACAGTCAGAAACATTGTGCCAGAATATGAACAATAACGTCGCTGTCAACGGGCTTATCTGCTAACGTTAACTAGCTCCCGAACGTTAAACGATATCCTAGTTAATACGCCGTTAACGTTTAACGGCGTATTAACGTTAGGCTACTTTGAAGACCGTAGCTTCGGTAACCAGCTAGCT
>NW_023267763.1:0-1808 GCF_013103735.1 Etheostoma cragini
ACCTGGTAAGAGATCCACCTGGTAAGAGAGACACCTGGTAAGAGGTCCACCTGGTAAGAGAGACACCTGGTAAGAGAGACACCTGGTAAGAGAGACACCTGGTAAGAGAGACACCAGGTGAAATGGAGATGAAAATTGCTGGAATTCTGCTGGAGGAGACATAAACATGCCGACATGGCCTTGTACAGAGAAATATCCAAATGAAGTTGTCTGAGTGATGGACAGTTGTCCTCTCACCTATGAGCTTTGGTCCGGATGTCCAGTCCCCCCAACTGAGCAGTCTGTCTGTCTTCACACTGCTCCATGCTGCTGGACTCAGCCTTTCATCTGGAAAGGAAACGCATCATAATTTCTCCTGCTGCCCCCCCACTCACTAGCTGATAGAGACATATCGAGCTGTAATAAGAAAACAACAACGCTATCAACACGTTGCTATGACGGTGCAGATGCAACTTGTCTTATAATGCCCCCCCCTTGGCACCGCTGCGAGACTCTTTTTTTTTAGACATGTCTGTCTGTCTGAGTGTCTTCCGTTGTCTCCGCAGGACGTCCCACGGCTCGTCCTAACCTTTGTCGGCCATTTCCTTCACAAATTCCTGATAAATTTAATCCAGAAAGTCTCTCGTCTCCTCGTCCGTCCACGTCCATCTGTCTTTGTTGCCCCCCCATGTGTGAGACAGAGGAAATACTGGGCGACATGAACTACAACTTCTTCTTCTGCGTTTTGTGGCGGGTTGCACCCATTAAATGACCTAAAACTTAATCAACTCATTATTTATTCAGCAGATCAGGTTTCCATCAGCGTTTACCACAGAAGAAGAATATCATCATCTTCATCATTGCATCATTATCAACTCATTTCCTCTGATATTCATCAGCCTTTTTCATCAACATCATTAATTCAGATAAAACATGATGATGAACCAGAGCTAGTGAGACTCTGATTGGCTCTTCATAGTTGAAGGAGTCAGAGGACGCTGCTGTAGTTCTGCTATCAGACCACTAGATGGAGACCCACACACACACACACACACACACACACACATCTCTGACCTTAGCCTTCATCGTGAGCTAGGTAGGTTAAAGTGGAGTCCTTCCTTACCTCCTACCCCCCCCATTCCCCGCTTTCAGCCTTCATTTTGAGCTCAACTACGCAGCTGAAAGTTGCCTGAACAACAACATATACAGGGAAATAAGAAGAGAAGAAGAAACTTCATATGAACTTTACAGAGCAGAAACTAAGGAAATAAGAAGAGAAGAAGAAACTTCATATGAACTTTTCAGAGCAGAAACTAAGGAAATAAGAAGAGAAGAAGAAACTTCATATTAACTTTACAGAGCAGAAACTAAGGAAATAAGAAGAGAAGAAGAAACTTCATATGAACTTTTCAGAGCAGAAACTAAGGAAATAAGAAGAGAAGAAGAAACTTTTCAGTTTCGAAACGAACTGAAGAGACATACTGTACGTGTACTGGAAGTATAAAACGCTGAAACTCACAGTTTCCTCAAGTCAAAATGTGTGGAACTACTGCTAACCCCCCCGTCTCATCTGTTTCCTCATGAGTCACAGCCCCACCTTTAAGGAAGAGGATTTTCACAATAAGAGCTTTGTTTCCTGTCAGTGGTTGTTCTTCTTTTGTCCCTTGAATGCAACACGAGAGACTTTCCACACATTGAGTTTAACATGTTTTAAGTGTCTCATTTTATTATCAACCCTCATGTTGTCCTCGGTAACAATGTTCTTTTTAATTACCCAAAATAACATGATTGATACCACATGCTCTTTGGCAAGCACAAATAGAGCAGCA
>NW_023267764.1:0-1364 GCF_013103735.1 Etheostoma cragini
ATTCTGGGCGTGCTGGTCTTACAGGGAGGTGTGTTCAGGTGCATTCTGGGCGTGCTGGTCTTACAGGGAGGTGTGTTACGTGTCCACTAGTTTCCTCCCACCATGCAGAAATGCATGCTGGGTAACCAGGACTGCAGCCGATTGATTAATGTCCTGATCTAATCCATGTATCATATTTACACACACACAGACAAACAAACACGCACACACACACACAAATAGACACAGACACAAACACACACATACACACACACAGACACAGACACACACAGACACACGCATAGACACAGACACAAAATCCCTGGTGTGTAGCTGTGTGAGTGTGTATCTGATGAGCAGGTGTGTAGATGTGTGTGAGTGTTTATCTGATGAGCAGGTGTGTAGATGTGTGTGAGTGTTTATCTGATGAGCAGGTGTGTAGATGTGTGTGAGTGTGTATCTGATGAGCAGGTGTGTAGATGTGTGTGAGTGTGTATCTGATGAGCAGGTGTGTGTGTGTGTGAGTGTGTATCTGATGAGCAGGTGTGTAGATGTGTGTGTGTGAGTGTGTATCTGATGAGCAGGTGTGTAGATGTGTGTGAGTGTGTATCTGATGAGCAGGTGTGTAGATGTGTGTGAGTGTGTATCTGATGAGCAGGTGTGTAGATGTGTGTAGATGTGTGTAGATGTGTGTGTGATGGTGAATGTTTCCTGTATGATGTAAAAGATCTTTGACTAGTCGTTAAGACTAGAAAAGATATATAAATACACACATTTACACCCCCCCCCACACACACACACACACACACACACACGTAGCGCGTGTCTCTCTGTATAACACACACACCCCGGCTCTTACAGCACGCTCTCCCCCAGCCGGCCCGGCGTGCTGGAGGAAGTCCAGCACCAGGAGAGATGTTATCGGCGGCTGCAGACGCAGGGCAGGAAACCACAGATCCAGCCGGGAGCAGAGACAAGGCGAGGGGGGGCAGAGACAAGGCGGGGGGGCAGAGACAAGGCGGGGGGGCAGAGACAAGGCGAGGAGGGACACCGGCTCTGTAACTGCAGCTCGGATGTGAACGTGGTTTCACTCGCTGTCTGGCTGCTGCTTACGTAGCTGTTATCTGGCTTACATAAGGACAGCATTACACACACACACACACACACACACACACACACACACATGGACACACACACACACAAAGAGACACACACACACACAAGAGACACACACACACACACACACAGAGGGACACACACACACAAACACAGAGGGACATTAACACACACACAGAGACACACATACATTAGCATGTATAGAGCAGCATATCTCCACCAGACTCCATGTAAATAATCACTACTTTTAGCGTGTATAGAGCAGCATA
>NW_023267765.1:0-1058 GCF_013103735.1 Etheostoma cragini
ATATAGTATACATATATAAATGGGTTTTATTGACCATTAATTTAAAAAAAAACTTGAAAAAATGAGGCCTAACCAGTTAATTGTCCATAAATAAATTAAATAAATATAAAACCATAAGAGTAATTAGCTGTAATGACGTTGGCTGAAACGCTCTGACACAGATTTGGGGGATAATTTATATTTTATGATTTATGAAAAGGAAGAACACACGACGGTTAAAACACTTTGGATCTTTTTTAAAGAATTGGGTTTGTTTTTTCTCTAGTTTTAGATTTATTTTCTGGAATTTATGGACCTTAAACCTCATTTATTAAAAAATATATAACCCCAATTCTTGACATACAAAAGCATTAATTATGACTCATGCGGACTGATATTTAAGGAAGGATAATAACAGAATATCAACGTTCAGTCGAGATGATGTCAGAAATATTTCTGTTTTCTTTCTCCAAATGTTAAAAACACAGAAATAAAAAACGCTAAAATTCTCTTAAAGTGGAAATCTGATATTTAACGAAGATGTCGAATCATTCATGTTATTATGAATAATTAAAATTAACACTGATATAGGACGACATGAGGACAACATGAAGACAACATGAAGACAACATGAGGACAACATGAGGACAACATGAGGACAACATGAAGACAACATGAGGACAACATGGGGGCAACATGAGGACAACATGATGGCAACATGAAGACAACATGAGGACAACATGAGGACAACATGAGGACAACATGAAGACAACATAAAGACAACATGAAGACAACATGAGGACAACATGAGGACAACATGAGGACAACATGAAGACAACATAAAGACAACATAAAGACAACATGAAGACAACATGAGGACAACATGAGGACAACATGAGGACAACATGAAGACTACATGAGGACAACATGAAGACAACATGAAGACAACATGAGGACAACATGAAGACAACATGAGGACTACATGAGGACAACATGAGGACAACATGGGGACAACATGAAGACAACATGAGGACAACATGAAGACTACATGAGGACAACATGAGGACAACATGAAGACT
>NW_023267766.1:0-2167 GCF_013103735.1 Etheostoma cragini
CCCCCCCCCCAGTCAGCTGTTCTGCAGCCAGCCAGATGCCCGTTACCCGGATACGGTGGCGGTGACCTACGACCCTGCGAGCCGCTCGCTGTCCTGCGTCTACAACGACCACAGCGTCTACGTGTGGGACGTCCGGGACCTCCGGGACCACCCCCGGGACCACCTCCGGGACCACCCCCGGGACCACCTCCGGGACCACCCCCGGGACCCCCGCCGGGCCGGGAAGCTCTACTCGGCGCTCTACCACTCGTCCTGCGTCTGGAGCCTCGAGGTAACTTCCTGTCTCACATTTAACAAACTCGCCTTCAGAATAAAATCATTAAAAAGTAAAAAAGAAAAATAATTCTGTCTCAGGCTAACTTCCTGTCCCAGAGTCACTTCCTGTCACATTTGACAAACTCACCATCAAAATAAAAGCATTAAAAAGTTAAAAAGTTAAAAGTAAAAGAACTTCCTGTCCCAGGAGGCTGTGAACCAATGACGTGAGGCTCCTGTTTCTGCAGGTGTACCCCGAGGGAGGGGGCGGGGGGACGACGCGTCTCCCCCCCGGCTCGTTCCTCACCTGCTCGTCCGATAACACCATCCGCCTCTGGAACGCCGACGGACACACCCTCAACACCAGGAACATCCTGAGCCACGTAGGACAAATCTCACGTTACACCGCTCCTCTCAGAGCAACTTCCTGTTTCTTTCATTGGATCCCAATTAGCTTAGCATAAGCTAAAAGCTAATCTTCCTGGGGTCTTTTGATCTGTTCTTTTGACATTACATTACACAGACATAACATTTGGCATAACAATATCTAGTATTGTTATAGTAATATAATTATAATGCTAAAGCTAAACCGGATAAGTAGCTTAATCAGTAAGAAGAAGTTGAGTTAGTGAGAATAGTTGAAAAAGTAGAAATGGGTTTAATTAAGTTGAATAACATCACTAATTTAACAATTTAGGTGACAAAAAATAAACGCTAAAGCTGACCTGGATAAATAGCTTAAATAAAAAAGAAGTTGAGGTGAGAAGAATACTTAGTAAGAAAACATTAGTAATGGGTTTAATTAAGTTAAAAAGTTAATTAAGTGTGGGTTAAATTTAAAAAAAATTGAAATGCTAAACTGGATGAGTAACTTAAATCACTAAGAAGAAGTTGAGGGAGTAAAATTACTTGAATAGAGTAGTAATGGCTTTAATTTAGTTGAATAACATCACTAATGTAAAAAAAGATGCGGGAAAATTCAAAAAAATGTAAATGCTAAAGCTAAACTGAATAAATAGCTTAAATAAAAAAGAAGAATTTGAGGTAGTAAGAATACTTGAAAACAGTAGTAATGGGTTTAATTAATTTAATACGTTAATTAATTTGGGGTTAAATAAAAAAAAAAAATTGAATTGCAATGCTAAACTGGATGAGTAGCTTGAATCAGTAAGGAGTTGAGGTAGTAAAATTACTTGAATAAAGTAGTAATGGGTTTAATTAATTCGAATAACATCACTAATGTAAAAAAAGATGTGGAAAAAATTAAATTTAAGAAATGCTAAAGCTAAACTGGATAAATAGCTTAAATTTGTAAGAAGTTGAGGTAGTAAGAATAGTTAAAAGTAGTAATGGGTTTAATTTAGTTGAATAACAGCACTTATCTAAAAAAGATGTGAAAAAAAATGAAATGCTAAAGCTCACCTGGATAAATAACTTAAATAAAAAATAAGAACTTGAGGTATTAAGAATACTTGAAAAAATGAGTAATGGGTTAATTAAGTTAAAACGTTAATTAAGTTTGGGTTAAATTAAAGAAAAAATGAAATGCTAAACTGGATAAAAGCGTAAATCAGTGAGAGGAAGTTGAGGTAGTGAGAATAGTTAATTAAAGCAATTTTTACTTTTTTTTAAAAAAGATGTGTCAAAATTAAAGAAAATAGAAATGCTAAAGCTAACGTGGATAACTAGCTTAAATCAGTAAGAAGAAGTTGAGGTTGTGAGAATAGTTGAAAAAAATAATTATTAATTAAATCATGAGAAGTCATAATAAGTTCTGATTTTAGGGAAATGTGTTGATGTTGTGACCCAGGACCTGCAGAAAGTGGTCTACGTGGACGACAACGTGGGCGGCCTGCTGGACCCGGAGAGCGCCACCGTGGGCGGCTTGGAGAGGGGGGGGGGCGGGGGGGCG
>NW_023267767.1:0-1126 GCF_013103735.1 Etheostoma cragini
GTTATGTTATATTCATATGTGTATACCATGCACACACACACACACCCAGTACATGGATACATGTGTAGTACTGATGTACTTACAGGTACTCGCTGCAGTCCCCCTTGCTCCTCACAGTCAGTGCTGAGTCCGGAGCAGAAACACGGGGAGCAGCCGGCGGGACTGTCCTCCCCCAGGGAGAACCAGCCGGGGACACACTCCTCACAGCGGAGACCAGAGACCCCCACCTGGACCCAGAGGACAGTTACACACACACACACACACACACACACACACACACACACACATACTGTATACACTCAGCTTGTGTTACCTTGCACACACACTCCCCGTTGTCCCGACAGTCGCACACTCCCAGCGCTGCATTGCAGAACTTCTCGTCCGTCCCCATTACATCGCAGCCGCACGCCGAGCATTCTGGGTAACCGTGGTAACCAAGGGCGCACTGGTCACATGACCTGCCAGAGAAGCCCTGACTGCAGAGACACTGCCCATTGGTCAGCTCGCACTGAGGAGTAGAGCTGCCCGCAGGGCTGCAGCTGCAAGGCTGCAGGGAAATACCAGGATGGTAGAGAGTTATTACCAGGATGTTAGACCTTTAATACCCGGATGTTAGAGCTTTAATACCCGGATGTTAGACCTTTAATACACGGATGTTAGAGCTTTAATACCCGTATGTTAGAGCTTTAATACCAGGATGTTAGAGCTTTAATACCCGGATGTTAGACCTTTAATACCCGGATGTTAGAGCTTTAATACACGGATGTTAGAGCTTTAATACACGGATGTTAGAGCTTTAATACCCGGATGTTAGAGCTTTAATACACGGATGTTAGAGCTTTAATACCCGGATGTTAGAGCTTTAATACACGGATGTTAGAGCTTTAATACCCCGATGTTAGAGCTTTAATACCAGGATGTTAGAGCTTTAATACACGGATGTTAGAGCTTTAATACCAAGATGTTAGAGCTTTAATACCAGGATGTTAGAGCTTTAATACCCGGATGTTAGAGCTTTAACACCAGGATGTTAGAGCTTTAATACCCTGATGTTAGAGCTTTAATACCCTGATGTTAGAGCTTTAATACCAGGATGTTAGAGCTTTAATACCAGGATGTTAGAGCT
>NW_023267768.1:0-180 GCF_013103735.1 Etheostoma cragini
TTTGTGTATCCCCTTGTGCGTTTGTTGTTCTCTCTCCCTCCTAGTTCCCTTTCTTGTTCCTTGTCCCTATCCCACCTTGCCAGTCTCTCCTCATGCCCACTCTGTTCTCGTGGCTTTTCTCATTCTTTCTCGTCTTCTTTTCTTGTGCCCTTTCTTCGTGGCCTTGTCTCTTGTGCCCTT
>NW_023267768.1:354-534 GCF_013103735.1 Etheostoma cragini
CAGACAAAGAAAAAGCTCACTACCAAGTACAGTCCATACTTTTTATGTTTGGGAGGGAGGCGAGGTATCCCTCATAGGTGGTTGAAGACTATGAAGTAAGAGGTTTCTCTTTTCAAACCAATATCTATATGTCTACATATATCCTCTACTTTCTGTGGATTGTGGCAGATCACACATGAC
>NW_023267768.1:768-956 GCF_013103735.1 Etheostoma cragini
AAGGAAAGATTCCTGACCTCGTGGCAGTCAAGGGGAAGAAAAATGTTGGCAGTAACATTGACCTTTTAGCTCTTTATGTCCTCCCAGAGGAGCGGATCTCAGCTAAATACTCAAAATTGAATCTTCCAACTGTGGCAAGCCCAGCACAACATGCACTTCCAGAAGCTCCAGAAAATGCAGAAATGTGT
>NW_023267768.1:1130-1302 GCF_013103735.1 Etheostoma cragini
CAGGTCAGTGTTATTCTTATAGGTTGTGAATGCATACCTATGCATTGTGGGCCGTAGAACGAGGGCAACCATCATTAAGGCATATATGATGACTGAGGTCAGGCAGGGCTACCAAAAACGTTTTCAAAGGGTCAGTAGGACGTTTTATCTCTTCAGTATAATCAGTATCTGA
>NW_023267768.1:1312-1486 GCF_013103735.1 Etheostoma cragini
ATGAAGGTTTTGTTTCTTAGGTTGACCTTCTGAAACACGATGTGGCTGCTGGAGCAGTTTGGCACCGAGGACACCGGACACTTAATGTAAGCTATCTTAAATGTTAACCAGTTCCGATAAACTCTGACAGCTGGTGTACAAGGGGTTTATATAATTTGTTACTAAATTTCCATA
>NW_023267768.1:1567-1747 GCF_013103735.1 Etheostoma cragini
TTGGATGGACAAATGGATCATTGCAGGGTTGTGACAAGGTGGGTCAAGTACCAGCTTTAATAATCAAGTCCTGAGGCTAACATTAGCTTGTCCCAGTGTAGTTTTTTTGTCATTCAGCTCACCTTGGATTCAAAAGATCTTACACAGCTTAAGTTAAAACTGGAAAACTAATCATTCCAT
>NW_023267769.1:0-6402 GCF_013103735.1 Etheostoma cragini
CTTGTGGACGACAGACGTACAAACAGACACACAAGGGAAAGGGAAGACAGACACAGACAGCAGCGGACCCATGACAGGATACTGCATGTGTAAAACATTCTGTATGTAAAGACAAACATCCACCTCTCCACAGCACAAACTACAACCACCGCTACGTCTCCTCAGCTTAGATGTTGAGTTGTTGAACGCTCACATGTCCGTTTGTTTGGTCGACACAGAAGACGCCGCATAACGGTGCTGCTGTTTCGCACTTTTCCTAAAAGGTAACCATGCTTTCACTATGAGGCCGAGGGGGGGGTCCTCCTGGTCTGCGTTGCCTTGGCGACGTTTAAATCTGACGTCTTTGCTTTTCTATGACTGTAAAGCTAACTTCTTTATATGTCTATGGGCTAACCTGTCCCGCTGCTGAAACAAGTGTGGTCACGTGACTGCACAACGACGTGTGATTGGTTAAGCACAGTCACGTGGTAGATCCTTCAGCGGAAGACTCTCTCTCTCTGTCAAAATAAAACATTAAAATGAGACGTAAGCGGGGGTAAAAACAACGAAGCGTAGTAACGAGTAACAAGCTCATTGTAGCCTAATGTAGCGGAGTAAGAGTACAGTTTATTTTTCACTAATCTACTCAAGTAAAAGTAAAAGTATAGTGATTTAAAACTACTCCTAGAAGTACAATTTTTTCGAAAACGTACTCAAGTAACTGTAACAGAGTAAATGTAACTCATTACTACCCACCTCTGCTAGCGGTTAGGATTCCTGGTTTTCCCCCACGTGGCCCGGGTTCAACTCCCTGTATAGGAATTGGTATTTAGCTGGTGAAAGATCTGTACCATTTATGACATTGGTCTTAAGTCAGAGCTGTAGTTACGGACGTATCCTACACTGTTAGACTTTGCTGTAATTTCTACAGTTACTCACCACAAAATGTCCAGTAAAATACCATAACTTTCCTTTCTGGTTCATTACAGTAATAAACATTGCCTTATTGGTATTAACATTTCATTTACAGTGATTTACTTTATTTTTTGAATTTGCGGTAGTTTGCTCTAAAACCACAGCAGTAGTGCTACTGTAGGTGAATAAGACAGACTTAAATAAAATTGTTAGTTCATGTTATAGAAGCATATAAATGAAATGGAAAAACTAAATATCCCTATATAATAAAATTTCAGAATTGTTCAACCAGTAATGGAGAATATCCTTTTTAAACAATTCTTTATGGATATCCGATCTCAGCAAAACTACCCCAACTAGTAGCACTTACTCCATACAGAACTCAAGTCAGTGTCTGTGTTTGGGTAGTTTTGCTGTCAGATGATTTCATTTTACTAGTGTTGGGAAGAATTGTGAAATAGACTGTCTCTGCGTTTGTTCAGTTATATGTAAGATGATGAACTTACTACCAAGAAAACCCCAAAGAGAAGCACTTATGAGCCCAATAATTATCAGGGTCTCCATTTAAGATGATCTGAATGTGATTACACTGACATCTAATGCCTTTATTGATCGCTGGGGGAACCATAAGGACTCTGGGGAATGACTCCCCAGAGCTAGGTTAGTAACAAGCATTTCTGGGACATGGAATCACACAAATGGAAAAATAAAGGAGAGAGGAGCTTAGTGTGTCAAAGGAAGTCCCCCGGCAGTCTAAAACTATTACAGTGTAACTAAGAGAGACCGGGTAAAGAGAGGAACCTGGTCGGGGTAGAACTCTCCCCTGCTGGATCGGGCTGTACTGCACCGCCTTGTTCTAGTTTTATTATATTATTGAATAGTAAATTGATCTGACGACTATGAAGAGAAGCAGAGAAGAGAAGGGGTGCCATGTCTGCGGATATACACCCTCCCCCACCGGTCTGGGCAAACGCTGCGACTCCCTAACAATAAGCTAAATTAAAGAGGAGAGTTTTATGTTTACTCCTGAATGTGATGACGGTGTCTGCGTAAACTTGCATACACAAGGTCAGACCAGACGTGAGATTTTTTCGCAGACTACGCTTACGTTCAAATTGGTAAATGCTGAACTTTGCGTTAGAATTGGCGTACGCCCGTCCTACGCCTGTTTCAGCTCGTATGCACGTTTCATAAATGAGGTTTGTATTTTATAGTTCTTTTCATTGAATCTTTCCAATTCTTCTGGTCACACTTGGCACTATTTCTCATCTTTTGTGTGTAGTTCTCTATTCTGTCAGGGCTTAACTCTGTCTTTAACACCTCTTTTTTTGTTTCTTGCTATGTCTTGGCAAGAAGTGTTATTCTTTTGGGTCGGCTGTCCAACTCTACATCAGAATCAGAAATTCTTTATTGATCACCGAATGGAAACTCTAGAAAAGAGTGCTCCTTCAAGCCAGCAACCTAAGGATCGCGGCTTTCTGCCTCTACAGTCCTCCGCTCTACCAACTGAGCTCTCAAAGGGAGCTAAAATAAGATCCCCTGGAGGGAATTTCTTCAGATTTTGCAAAAACATTCACATAAACTTGCAGACCAAATGACAAGTATCCCACCCAGAAAAGAGATTCTAGCCATTTTTCAGTCAGGGGGGGTCCTGTCCCAAACCATCGCAGTAAGCCTCACTGGGTGTCCAAACTAAAATGATAAGAGGCAAGATGGTAGACTCCTTACTGATGTTTATATCTGTACCCATAATGCCCTTTTTTTAAACACCAGCCAATCATAATTGTCAAATGTGAATAATCAATGTGTGAGTAATCAGGAAGCTCACATAAAAGATAGTTGCAAGGTCTACCAAATGTTTAACTTTACAACACTTTAGCTGTTGGAACCTTGGTTGCCACAGGTTCCCGAACCTTTGTCAAAAGGTCAATCACAGATTTTCCAATTCTGGGATTGAAAAGCAGAGCAGTGGCACCCTGCTGGGCCCATAACCCAGAGGTTGATGGTTCGATGGTTTGTTGATGTTTAACAAAGCATCTGTTGCTGCAAGTGCCTGAAGTAAAATGTCCACAGTGCTCATACCTGCCGTAACACCCATAATAAGCGGAGTATAATAAAATAAATATACTACACAACAGTACAATTACATAAATACAGTAAAATAGATTACTATTGTATAAATCATAGTCAAAAAGTAAGAGACTTGTTGCCTTTCTGCTGGACAATAAAACGTTCACTGCAAATCTTGTAATACATCTGGGCATTGAGACTGAAAATGTAAGCTAAGAGATACATTGGTGGAGACAGACAGATATGAGATAACACAATCTTGAAGGCTCATCTGCAAATTGGTATGTGTTATTAGTTAGTTACCACCATTAAAGAACGCCTTTCATTGTCAGCAGGATTTGAACTTGCGCGGGGAGACCCCAATGGATTTCTAGTCCATTGCCTTAACCACTCAGCCATGAGAACCTGTAAAGCAGTTCTATACCTATTTGCACAAATGTTCATAAACTTTTCATTTGGTTTGTAGTAGTTACCAGACACGGGCAAAGTGCAAATTGCACTGCACTTCCTGTGTCTGTGGATCCTCGCGGAGTCAGCTTGATTGATTGATATGCTCCCTTATATGCTCCCTACCATGACAGAGATCTAATATTTTATCAAATTGGGTTGGGCAAGTAACCTTTCTGGTTACTTTTTGAAAAATAAAGCAAGCAACCACACAATAAAAGCTGCGATGGCTAGGAATCGAACCCAGGTCAACTGCTTAGAAGGCAGCTATGCTCACCA
Organism: Etheostoma cragini; assembly: GCF_013103735.1. Taxonomy (NCBI): domain Eukaryota; kingdom Metazoa; phylum Chordata; class Actinopteri; order Perciformes; family Percidae; genus Etheostoma; species Etheostoma cragini. The sequence continues at coordinate 3,691 of NW_023267769.1, forward strand.
CTATACCTCCAATGCTGCACAATGCAGTTGATGTCCTTAAATGTTGGATTTTTCCCTTTCAGATCAATTTCCAAAAGATGTTTTTTTTTATTCTTCTTTTTAGTCAACTTCAGCATGGGTTCCTAAATGCATGCCCACCACTGTATGCATGTATACCTGCATGCATTTCAAAATGTAGGCCGAGTATGTACGTGTCCAAACTAAAATGATAAGAGGCAACTTGGTAGACTCCTTACTGATGTTTATATCTGTACTCACCATGCCCGGTTTTTAAAACACCAGCCAATCACAACTGTCACATGTGAATAATCAATGTGTGAGTAATCAGGAAGCTCACATAAAGATAGTTGCAAGGTCTACCAAATTTTTTACTTTGCAACATGTAAGCTGTTGGAACCTTGGTTGCAACCTTTCGTCGAAATGTCAATCACAGATTTTCCAGCCCCTGAGAATAAATATCAGAGCAGAGTGGCGCGTAATGTTAATGGCAAAATCGTTAAATAATTAATACAATAAAACTTTTGAAGGTTCAGCAATTGACCTCCAGCTGGCAGGAACAGCAGGAAATACAAGCAGAACTGCAGACACATTTATTTTGCCCAAAATCCATCCATCCATCCATCTTCATTCATTTATCCGGTATCGGGTCGCGGGGGCAGCAGCTCCAGTATGGGACCCCAAACTTCCCTTTCCCGAGCCACATCAACCAGCTCCGACTGGGGGATCCCGAGGCGTTCCCAGGCCGGGTGGGAGATATAATCTCTACAACTAGTCCTGGGTCTTTCCCGAGGCCTCCTCCCAGCTGGACATGCCTGGAACACCTCCCTAGGGAAGCGCCCAGGAGGCATCCTTACCAGATGCCCGAACCACCTCAACTGGCTCCTTTTGACGCGAAGGAGCAGCGGCTATACGCAGAGCTCCTCTCGGATGACTGAGCTTCTCACCCTATCTCTAAGGGAGACGCCAGCCACCCTCCTGAGGAAACCCATTTCACCGCTTGTACCCTTGATCTTCATTCGGACATGACCCAGGCTTCATCACCATAGGTGAGGGTAGAAACGAGATTTGCCACGGCCTGAGAGCATGAGAACCATGGCCTCAAATTTAGAGGTGCTGATCCTCATCCCAGCCGTTTCAGAACTTGGCTGCAAACCGATCCAGTGAGTGCTGAAAGTCACAGACCGATGATGCCATCAGGACCACATCATCTTCAAAAAGCAGAGATGAGATCCCGAGCCCACCGAACTGCAACCCATCCCCACCCCGACTACGCCTAGATACCCTGTCCATAAATATTACAAACATGATTGGTGAGCAAGCGCAGCCCTGGCGGAGGCCAACCCTTACCTGGAACCAATCTGACTTGCTGCCGAGAACCTGGACACAGCTCTCACTTTGGTCATACAGAGATTGGATGGCCCTAAGACCCCATACTCCCGCAGCACCTCCCACAGTTTCTCCCAGGGGATCCAGTCATACACCTTCTCCAGATCCACAAAACACATGTAGATTGGTTGGGCTTACTCCCAGGCTCCCTCCAAGATCCTTGCGAGAGTGAAGATCTGATCTGTGTTTCCATAAACAGGAAGGAATCCACATTGTTCTTCTTTAATCCGAGGTTCGACTACCGGCCGAACCCTCCAGCGCACATTCATGTCCTCTTAAATAGAAAGAACTGCTAAGTGCTTTATTCCCAATATAATATCTCAGACATTAGTTCCATATGAAAACACTAGCTGCCAGAAGTTGGATTTGAACCAGACCTCCAGCGGAGACTGCAACCTGAACGCAGCGCCTCGGACCGCTCAGCCATCCTGACTAATCCATCAGCTGTTCAGTAGGACCTGAGACATTAGATTCTAAGTCATCCATGTCATAGTTAACAAGGGAGGGTTTCTTAATTGTCAGTCCAAATACACTCACCTAAAGGATTGTTAGGAACACCTGTTCAATTTCTCATCAATGCAATTATCTAATCAACCAATCACATGGCAGTTGCTTCGATGCATTTAGGGGAGTGGTCCTGGTCAAGACAATCTCCTGAACTCCAAATTGAATGTCATAATTGAAAGGAAAGGTGATTTAAGCATTTTTGAGCGTGTTATGGTTGTTGGTGCCAGACGGGCCGGTCTGAGTATTTCACAACCTTCTAAGTTACTGGGATTTTCACGCACAACCATTTCCGGGGTTTACAAAGAATGGTGTGAAAAGGGAAAAACATCCAGTATGCGGCAGTCCTGTGGGCAAAAATGCCTTGTTGATGCTAGAGGTCAGAGGAGAATGGGCCGACTGATTCAAGCTGATAGAAGAGCAACTTTTGACTGAAATAACCACTCGTTACAACCGAGGTATGCAGCAAAGCATTTGTGAAGCCACAACACGCACAACCTTGATGGGCTACAACAGCAGAAGACCCCACCGGGTACCACCCATCTCCACTACAAATAGGAAAAAGAGGCTACAATTTGCAAGAGCTCACCAAAATTAGACAGTTGAAGACAGGAATAATGTTGCCTGGTCTGATGAGTTTCGATTTCTGTTGAGACATTCAGAGGGTAGAGTTAGAATTTGGCGTAAACAGAATGAGAACATGGATCCATCATGCCTGGTTACCACTGTGCAGGCTGGTGGCGGTGGTGTAATGGTGTGGGGGGTGTTTTCTTGGCTCACTTTAGGCCCCTTAGTGCCAATTGGGCATGGTCTAAATGCCAC
>NW_023267770.1:0-2180 GCF_013103735.1 Etheostoma cragini
AAATAATCACTACTTTTAGTGTGTATAGAGCAGCATATCTCCACCAGACTCCATGTAAATAATCACTACTTTTAGTAGTCTCAGCTGGACTGAGACAGGAGGACAAAAACGTAAGAAAAAGATCAAACATTAATAATAAAAAAAGCGACAAAAAATAAGAAAAAACATAAATTCTCTGATTTGTTTGACGTGACCAATCAGAGTATTTTTTTGTCTCTCCTCAGGGACCAATCAGAGTAACCTGATGTCTTCTTCTTGTTTCAGAAACATCTGGAGAAGGAACAGAGTAAAGCAGAGAAGAAGAAAGGGAAGAAGACGGCCGGGTAAAAGTCACAGGAAGAGTTTTTATTTCATTTTGATTTGATCCATAAAATGTCAGAAAACCATTAGTCTGTGAACGTCTTATTTTGAAAGAGTGAGAAATAGCAAATGGAAGAGTGGATTTTCAGAATAAAAGCCTGTGTAAATGGAATAACGTAACGATTGATAGAGATTGACAATGGTTTCAGTTTGAAACTGAATAGTTTTTGTGTTTTAGACATTTAAAGATGCACATTTTAGTAACTGCTGAAAATGTTCAATGGACATATTGTCCCCCCCCCCCCACTGAACCTGATGTTAGTTTAACATGATTTGGGACTCTGGGGACGACCCGCACGCTGAAGCACCGCCAGCATCTGTCTCATGTTGCTCAGTCTGTCCCGACACGTACAGGAAGCCACAGAGCAGCCAGAGACCTACAAAATAAAACACATTTCAAAATAAAACACCCAGCTTCATGGTGATTTGGGTGTTTTGACTTCTCAGATGTGTCTACAGCGAAACACGTGTGTGTGTGTGTGTGTGTGTGTGTGTGTGTGTGTGTGTGTGTGTGTGTGTGTGTGTGTGTGTGTGTGTGTGTGTGTGTGTGTGTGTGTGTGTGTGTGTGTGTGTGTGTGTGTGTGTGTGTGTGTGCGGTGCTTCAGCGTGCAGTAAGCGTCTGAGGTAACATGGACGTGTGAGTTGTGATTGAAGGAAATCCTCTGGTTAGCCTAGCTTAGCATGAAGCCTGAAACACTGTGTGGGTAAGAACTCAGCGGATGGATACACACTGCTCTGGGTCAAAAACTAGTTCCACCACCATCTGTTCTTTTTTTAAATGTTTTTTTGGGGCATTTTAGGCCTTTTTTTGTATAGTTCAGTTTAGACTTTAATGGGGGGGTGCAGGTCGGCGGTCGAGGCTACCCCTCCGCCGGGGGGGACGAGTGAATATGAGTCTGTTTCCTTTGGATGTTTTATATTAATAAAAATAATCAGTTAACTCAAATATGAGTCTGTTTTGAATTCTCAAACTGCTACACACACACACACTTTGAAGCCAAACTATAGAAAAAAGGCTTTAATTTAGAAAAACATTACTTCGCAAAAAACTTTTATTTTGAAGGCAATAAAACAAGAGGCGTGGCTTGAGCGGCTGCACGCCGCAGCTGGATCATATCGCAACAGGGGGGAGGACGGGAGGTCCCAGGCTGCAGACATCCGGTCTAGGAACCCGGAGTGAGTCAGCAGTCCCGGTGCAGAGCTGCTGGATTCCAGAGACCAGGACCAGGACCAGGACCAGAGCAGATGGAGCAGCAGAAGCCGGAGCAGCGGAGCAACAAGGTCCCCAGAAGACCAGCAGCAGGCTCGGCCTCTGATAGCAGCGGGGTTCAGGTCTGTGTTAGGACACAACAAGCACACTAATGACACAAGATGGCCGCCTCTCAGGGACCAACACGGGGCTCTGGGTGCTTCTCTCCGGGGGAAAGGGGCCAGAGGCGGGAAAAGAGGGTTTTAAAGTGTGGGGGGGGTCAAGGTCTCAATCCGTTTGGTGGTTCTAACTGAGGCTCGGGGCCTCTTTACTTTCTACTTCATATCTGCTGGAGGTCAGTTCTCCTCCGGTTCTACGGGTCTTGTTAAGTTTCTGCTGATGAACAGCAACGTTTCCTCATGCGTCCTCTTCACAATAAAAGCACGGGTGGAACAAAGTAGCCAGGTGCTTTTATTGTGAAGGGTGTACCGGAAGTGAGAGCGTGTTCCTGCGTGGTGAACACAGCGCTATGAAGACAGCTGAGCCGATGCTTGGTAATAAATCCCAGAGTAGACCCACAAGACCAGGACGTGGGGGCATGTTGGTGAATTAGGAAAAATCAAGTGATTGT
>NW_023267771.1:0-4424 GCF_013103735.1 Etheostoma cragini
ATGCCCAGAGGGACGAGGGTTCAAGGCCCAGAGGGACGAGGGTTCAAGGCCCAGAGGGACGAGGGTTCAAGGCCCAGATGGACGAGGGTTCAAGGCCCAGAGGGACCAGGGTTCAAGGCCCGGAGGGACCAGGGTTCAAGGCCCGGAGGGACCAGGGTTCAAGGCCCAGAGGGACGAGATGTTGTTTAGGTGAAGGACAGACGACGTTTGTGCCGATTCAGACTGAAAAAAGCAAAAGAATTGACCCAAACACATAATCTTGATACCAGACCTGATCCCGGCCACACCGCTAAAACCTGTTAGCATCATAAACTGATTGATATGTAAACATTACACGTTATGAAACAACCATCTCTCAACAAACCTCCGAGGTCTACCGAGTGTAGTCGGAGTCCTGGCTCAACGCAGAACTTTATAACACAAGGATACGCTAAAGCTAACGTTAGCCAACGCCGCTAAAAGCTCCGTCTGTTAGCTCTCTGAGCTAACGTTAGCGTTACAATGACTACAGGACACGCTGAGGATTTCAAAGCGTCCTATTCCGACACATAACTTTACCTATTTTTAGTCTTACTTTATTTAAAAAGTGGACAAAATTGGCCGGTGCAAGCTGCTACATATGACTGTATAATAGTGATATTTTAAAGTTATGTAAGTTATAGATTTACTTACCAGATTGATGACAGACTACCAGTTAGTCGTGGCTGAAATTGCCAAAGCTAACGCTATCCAACTAACCCCTTCATGTTAAAAGCTCTCTCCGTTAGCTTCCTGAGCTAACGTAGCTTCCTGAGCTAACGTAGCCTCCTGAGTTAACGTAGCTTCCTGAGTTAACGTAGCTTCCTGAGCTAACGTAGCCTCCTGAGTTAACGTAGCTTCCTGAGCTAACGTAGACCGTTCCACAGACTGAAAGGGAAAAGAGAGTTCAAAGGTTCACTTCCTACAGGCTAGTCTGATTCATTTAGCTCGCCGAGATGTATTAATTAAACCACAAGCTTACAAACCATCAAGGATAGAATACATTAGCCCTGGAGTAAAAGCTCTGTGTGTTAGCTTCCTAAGCTAACGTTAGCTAGAGACTGAAAGCACAGTTCCCAATGGACAGTCGTAAAGTTGATATGGATGTGAAATACTAAACTCTCTAAATTAAACGGACTAATTTAGCTTGGACAAGATGCTACGTAACATCAAAAAACTGGATGTATGTCCTTCTGTTAAATAAAAACAAAAGTTATGATATAGTGTCCCATAATTAACATGTTGTAGCTAGCTTGGACACAACGCTACGTAACATCCCTCAGCGTAACCTTAACTTTATCATTCAAAAGAAGCTGTAACTGTAGATGTAGAGGTGACCACTTACTGTGTGAATGACATGTTAACGTTAACGTATCTGACAGGCGACACCTACGTGACGGGGGGAGGTCTCGGCGTTAGCTTCCTGAGCTAGCGCGGCTTCAGCGGCTACTTCACCAGCAACAGCCGGTAAAACGAGAAACCTGTCGGCAACTGGGGAAGGCCGTCGGCGATGGGGGACGGGCTTCAGACCCTCCTTACCTCAGGGATTTAGTCACATTAACTCCACAAGTCTAACACCTACTTTCCAACGGCGGCGGATCCGAGCACACGGCACATAGTGGGGACAGGAAGTCAAGCTCAAAAACAAAAACATCCGGTTGATTTCCAGAATAAAATACCCCATGCTCACTGTTGGGGGCTTTTGTGGTTCTACGCTACGAGAACTCGCGGCGGACGATCTGCAGCGGTTGGAACTCGGGGTTAACGGGGCCTGAACCACTGAAGGCTGGAACTCAAACTGGACTCCATGGTCGGGGGCTGGAACGGACTAAAAATAATGGACGGAGCTGCCGGTTCTGGAGAGTGAAGCTGATGCAGTTTCTCCTCGAAATGGGCCGGGGAGGGGGGGCGCTACGAAAACTCTAATTCTGTGGATTATAGAGCGGTCTAGACCTACTCCACTCGCCTCCGCCCCACTGTACTCGCCTCGCCTCTACTGTGCTCTACTCCCGTTTTCTGTTTTTCCAGGTACTTTTTGTGGTACTACCTCAGTCAGGGGTCCAAGCGAGCTGAGGCGATACCAAAAGGTGACGAGAAAACCTGAAGACTGCTGACTGGTTGGAGACGGGTCTAGCAAAAGACCTGACCCTGGGTCTAGGTCTAGTTCTCCAGGTTAATTAGAAACTAACTTGCCTTCTGGCTGTGGCGACCAATGATGACCCGTCACGGCTCGCCTCACGCATGAAGCGGTACTAACCTGCAATGGACAGAGTAGGACGGGCGCCGCGGCCAGGCCGGGCCGAGCCGAGCCAAGCAGGTATCATTAACGGAAAAAACGCCATTAGTGTTAATAGCTGGACCAGAGCTACATTAGTCTTGGTATGGCCCTTTCACTCCTAACAATACAACCCTAGACGTTAACATCTAGGGTACTCTCACTAGACTGGGTCCTGGACTACTTCAGACCTTTCAGTAACTACTCCTGGATCAGATGCAGTAAACACGATCTACATCAAGTCTTACATCCAGTCCATGTTGTTGTAGCAGATGTTGGCTACGTCACTAGCTGACAACTAACCTTACGTAGGAGTGAGTAGTACTACCAAAGTACTACAAATACATCCTAGATATTGTAGTTTCATAAAAGCTCAACTAAGAGACCATCTGGAGAAGGAACAATGTCTGAAAAAGTGGGACGTGTTCTCACCGTGTACAGCATCTAGGATCTAAACGTTACCCAAACCCAGAAAACTACCTGGCCTAAAACGTATGACAGTAGCTACTAGACCCGGCTCTGGGATGTTATTTACAAAAACCCAATAATTATCAAACGTTAATCTTTTTATACGGACTGAAATGTGTCCGTAGTATCAAGTAATGAAAGCTGTTGGTATGAACTGCTTTGTTATTTCCTAGTTCTGTGTATACTTGTACTTTTATCTGTATCAGTACTCATATTCTCCTAATCCCTGACTCACATGCGTTCTAGACTGCTGCTTCCTCCAGACTAGATATCACAGGTGTCACCATAAAGAGGAAAAAGGAGTTACTTAGTGAGTTGAGACGGCCGTCGGCTTCTCTTCTTGATCGCTGGGCTTGGCTAACGAATAAGGCCAGAAGAACGACAGAGCTTTGTATCGCCGCAATACGCTGAAAGATGTCTAGGGAACCTTAGAGACCGGTCTAAGGCTCCGGCGTAGCGGGATCTATGTGTGTTAAAGATGTCTAGGGAACCTTAGAGACCGGTCTAAGGCTCCAGGCGACGGCGTAGCGGGATCTATATGTGTTAAAGACGTCTAGGGAACCTTAGAGACCGGTCTAAGGCTCCGGCGTAGCGGGATCTATGTGTGTTAAAGACGTCTAGGGAACCTTAGAGACCGGTCTAAGGCCCCGGGTGACGCCTTAGTGGGATCTATGTGTGTTAAAGGCGTCTAGAGAACCTTAGAGACCGGTCTAAGGCCCCGGGTGACGGCGTAGTGGGATCTATGTGTGTTAAAGGCGTCTAGAGAACCTTAGAGACCAGTCTAAGGCCCCGGGTGACGGTATAGCGGGATCTATATGTGTTAAAGACGTCTAGGGAACCTTAGAGACCGGTCTAAGGCTCCGGGTGACGCCACAGCGGGATCTATATGTGCCGAGGCGCTGCTACTACGTCAGGACTGCAGCTCCTTCTTATGCAACCACACGTCGGCTGTCCTGGGGTACGAGATGCTAGAAAGATCCATACAAACAAAGCCTTTTCCAGGACACAGTGGAGCTGCTGACCGTCCATCTCTATCACAAAGTGAAAAAAGATAGAAGATGATAAAGTGCAAGAAGATAGATAGAAGATAGAAGATGAGGATGAAGTTGCTCAGCGTTGTGGTGGAGCAACGACGACTCAATGCAATCCTATGCTCTAGTCTACATCTCCTCCTAGGGATCTACAGTAGCCTGCAACACCACCTTACTGAGAAGCAGAAATCCCCCTATCACTCTATCTATATATTATGTACCCTTTAGTTCTGTTGTTCCACTGCAGGGTACCACTCCCCTTGCTCTGTTTTGGGTCTCCATTAGCAACTGGGTGCTTTCTTTTTGAGGGGATTACAATTCTTAACTGATCATTTATGCTCTTTTTATAGCAAAAGGTTTTATTATTGTTATTTTGTAAGCTGCAGAAATCCCAAAAGGACCAGTAAGAAGTCTGAGTCCAGAACAGAGGAACCCAAGAGTTAGGGTCCTGGTACCAAGACAGTGAGTCCAGACTGCACCACACAATGGAAACGCAGTACTAGAGCCACACAAAACATGGTAAAACTTCATCATTACTACCTCTATCTCCTGGAGTAACGCAGTAGAATAAGGTGTAGTACTCCATCATGTTGACGTTTCTACCTCTATGTCCTGGGGTAACGCAGTAGAAT
>NW_023267772.1:0-2416 GCF_013103735.1 Etheostoma cragini
CTTGGAGTCTCCGCTCTGGAAGACGCAGGAGGTCTTGGAGTCTCCGCTCTGGAAGACGCAGGACGTCTTGGAGTCTCCACTCTGGAAGACGCAGGACGTCCTGGAGTCTCCGCTCTGGAAGGCGCAGGACGTCCTGGGGTCTCCCCCGCTTTGGAAGACGCAGGACGTCCTGGGGTCTCCCCCGCTCTGGACGACGCAGGACGTCCTGGGGTCTCCCCCGCTCTGGAAGGCGCAGGACGTCCTGGAGTCTCCGCTCTGGAAGACGCAGGACGTCCTGGGGTCTTGCGATGACAGCAAAACACAGGAGTTCTCAGAGTCCACGGACATCTTCAGCCATGTCTGCCGATCAGAGACAGAGTCCCTCAGACACGCAGACAGACAAAAAGACAAGCAGACAGACAGACAGACAGAAAGACACTGTAGACAGACAGTGAGACACTGTGTATAGACAGACAGTATATACACAAGCAGACAGACAGACAGAAAGACACTGTAGACAGACAGTGAGACACTGTGTATAGACAGACAGTATATAGATAGACAGACAGACAGTGAGACACTGTTTACAGACAGAGAGACAGATACTGTATATAGACAGACAGAAGCATTAGCTTGTTATTTAGCTGGGTAGCTAGTTTGTACAATAGGAAAGTTAATAACTTAGTTTCTCAGCTAGCTCACAGCATTACTTTGGTAAGCGGTAGGCTAGCTGCTAGCTTGTTAAATAGCTTGTAAGTAGTTGGTAGGCTAGCTGCTAGCTTGTTAAATAGCTTGTAAGTAGTCGGTAGGCTAGCTGCTAGCTTGTTTAATAGCTTGTAAGTAGTCGGTAGGCTAGCTGCTAGCTTGTTTAATAGCTTGTAAGTAGTCGGTAGGCTAGCTGCTAGCTTGTTAAATAGCTTGTAAGTAGTCGGTAGGCTAGCTGCTAGCTTGTTAAATAGCTTGTAAGTAGTTGGTAGGCTAGCAGACAGACAGACAGACAGACACTGTTGTTGTTAAATAGCTTGTAAGTAGCCTTTTTAGTTGGCTAGCTGCTAGCTTGTAAGGAGAAATTTGTTTTGGACATTGAGAAACACACAGACACAACGACAAGCACAAGGTTAAAAACAATTAAATTGCTTGTAAGTAGCTGGTTGGCTAGCTGCTAGCTTGTCAAATAGCTTGTAAGTAGCTGGTTGGCTAGCTGCTAGCTTGTCAAATAGTCTTTTTAGCTAGCTAGCCTTAAACACAGTGGGGGAATGTAACTAAGTACATTTACTGTACTTGTACTGAGGTACTTGTACTTTACATGTTACTTTCTCCTTCTAGCTCCATTCACAGATACTTCTTGTACTTTTACTTTTACTCCACTACTCATCTGACAGCTCTAGTGATACTTTAACTTCTTGTCCCTGATGATTCTTACCTACCTAATTCTCATTTAAGGCGTTTATTTGAATCGTAAAAGCACGTAAACTAGCATTATTAGGCATGCTCAGTGCTCAGTGCGCTAATAATAATCATAATAATAAACATAATTACATCATCCACAACATCATAACAATAACAATACTACGTGTCAGCCGGCAGAGGAGAGGTGTGCTAATGAGCACACGTGGCTAATGTTTGGGCTAGTCTCTCATTAAGTGCACGAGCACATCTGTGTGTGTGTGTGTGTGTGTGTGTGTGTGTGTGTGTGTGTGTGAGGAGTTGAGGAATGAGGCAACAAGACGCGGAACGTTACCGTCTTTGAGTCTTTGCGTCGTCCTTTTCCTGCAGAAATCACGCAGCTTCTCGTTGTTTTCTCACACTGGGCTCGCGCCTGGTAACGTGTCTTTGTCCTGCCCCGTGTCTTTGTCCTGCCCCCGTGTCTTTGTCTTGGTCCTGCCCCCGTGTCTTTGTCTTGGTCCTGCCCCCGTGTCTTTGTCTTGGTCCTGCCCCCGTGTAAAACATCCCAAAATACAGCAGCCGGGCCCCAGCGGGAGCGGGGTCGGGTTTCACTGCGTGCGGTTTTAAAGCCACCGCACGGACGCCCAGTCCCACATCTGGACTCTCTGACTCACCCTGCACGAGGCAATTAACTGGGGACAGTCAGTGGGAGGGGGGAGTTAGTGGGAGGGACAGTGGGAGGGGGACAGTCATTGGGAGAGGGACAGTCAGTGGGACAGTCAGTTGGACAGTCAGTGGAAGGGGACAGTCAGTGGGGCAATCAGTGGGAGGGGACAGTCAGTGGGACAGTCAGTGGGACAGTCAGTGGGAGGGGACAGTCAGTGGGACAGTCAGTGGGAGGGGACAGTCAGTGGGACAGTCAGTTGGACAGTCAGTGGAAGGGGACAGTCAGTGGGACAGTCAGTTGGACAGTCAGTGGAAGGGGACAGTCAGTGGGACATTCAGTGGGACAGTCAGTGGGACAGTCAGTAGAAGGGGACAGTCAGTGGGA
>NW_023267773.1:0-1643 GCF_013103735.1 Etheostoma cragini
CTGCAGAAGACCATAGAGCAGCCTAAAGATAACCCAAGTGGCCTTATATCTATCAGAAGGTACAGTTCTGCAAACCATATACATCCTTTTCTTGACCGTCTTCGGCGATGGGAAGTAAAAAAGTACAAAGGGGGGGGCGCTGCTGAGCGTTAATGGAGTAGGACGTGAGTTTGGAAGCTCCTGCTGATTTCGGTTAAAATTGTAATCCATCTGCACTTTTTTTCTCATATTTAGTATCGTCTTTCTCCGCAATACTTTTTGTTGGGAAAGTTAACTCTTGACTGCGTAAGATGGCTGGAAAGAACTCTAAAACCCGCAATACTGTTCAGACACACCTGCGGCCTGGTCCTCAAACCGCAACCACATCCTCGAGTGAGCCATCTGTTGCTACAGAGGCCGCCTCGACGCACGCTAACCTTGACATCGCTGCCATCAAGCTCGACTTGCTGGCCTCGATGAGGAAAGATATTGCTGATATTTTTAAAAAGGAACTCCAGGATACTCTCGGGGATGCTTTGTCTACTATCAAGCTCGACCTGCAAGCGGTGAAGTCACAGCTAGCGAATGATAAAGTTGCTACCGATGCTACCATATCCAAGCTAAAAGGTACGGTTGGAGAGATGGAGCACGGAGAGATGGAGCACGCACTCGGCGAGTGCTCCGATGACATCGCCGGGATGAAAACTACTATCGAGTGCCTCTCAGCTACCATGGTCAAGCTGGAAAATAAATGTGAAGACTTGGAGTCCAGATCACGGCGTAACAATGTTAGGATAGTGGGAGTACCGGAGGGTCCTGACACCTGTACCACTGCTGCTGTAGCTGCCTTACTGAAGGAAGCGTTCGGTCTGGAAAATGAGCTGCTTTTGGACAGGTCCCACCGGAGCCTCCAACCCAAACCCAAGCCTGGTGATCGTCCACGGGCCATTGTGTGCAGATTTCATTATTACAGTGATTGTGTTGACATTTTGCGCCGTGCTAGAGAGCTCCGACAGATTAAAGTCAGAGACTTGATCGTCTCATTCTTCCCGGATCACACTGCCAAGATAGCTCGGGCTCGGGCTGCTTTCAACGAGGTCAGACGGCAACTTCGTGGCATTGTTGGTGCTCGATATGGTCTGATTCATCCAGCGCGACTTCGCATCACATACAACGGTGTTGAGAAGAACTTTGTTTCTGCGGATGAAGCCAGCGTCTATGTCAAAACGTTGATTTCTGGGTGAGCTCTAGTAGCTTTTCAGATTTTTGCTCTATTATTCCTTAGTTTGTGGACTCAATTATTTATTTACCTGTTCAGTATTAGGTGGTTTTCTGGCTTGCTACACTAACTTGGTTGGTGTCACTGTTTGTTAATACCAGGTATTTTTTTTTTCAGTCTTACTGTATATGGTTAACAAGGCCTTGCTATATTTTGTACTTCAGATATGATCAGCACTACCTAATTTTATGCTTTCTCCGTATGATCGTACAGGACTAAGGGCCTACTATTATTTGTCATTTTGCATTTTTACGTGCCTTACTATATTCATGTGCGTATTGTTAAATAGTGTTGAGATCGGCGGGAGTTTTTTTTTTTCTCTTCTTCTCTTCTTCCTTACCTTTGTCTATTCTGCATTGTCTCCGGGTTGTTCAATGCTATTGTG
>NW_023267774.1:0-1335 GCF_013103735.1 Etheostoma cragini
TTGTGTACTGCTGTGTATCCTTGTGTACTGCTGTGTATCCTTGTGTACTGCTGTGTATCCTTGTGTACTGCTGTGTATACTTGTATTTTAGACTTTCTTTTTGTAATCTTAACCTTTGCACTGCTGTAGTTTTTATGTACGTCTACATCAGGAGAACAACCTGGCGACAGAATTTAGGATTCAAACCAACGCCCTCTGTGTTCTAGGGAAAGGATAATTGTGTGTTTACGTCTTTGTCTGCTTGTTCTTAGTGTATATTTAACTTTAATAGTACTTTTTCCCCATGTGTAATGTACTGTAATTGTTATATTTTTATATAAATATGTCATTTTACTCATTTTAGGCTGACTTTTACGACTTGTCTAGGGGATTCCTAAAATGACAAAAACATAAAATATATCCACTGTCCATTATTTCAGTCATCTTCTTCCTCAGACCTCTTCCTTACTTTAATACAGGGACCATTAAAATGTACGGTCCCTGTATTACATTTAAAAAAAAGAAGAAGTAATAAGTGGAGAGCGTAAACGTGGAGGTTGACAGGGTCGACTCTGTGTCCCGTCTCGCTTTTTACTTTTTATTATTAGATATTACTTTAAAGATTGTGTGATTACTTCTGACATCACACTATCACAGCTAGTGTATATTTAACTTTAATAGTACTTTTTACTCAACGTTTAATGTATTGTAATTGTCATATAAATATGTAATTTTACTTCCCCCCCCCCCCCCCCCCCCATATTTCAGATATAGACATTATTTAAAGGTTCAGATTTGACCCGAGGACATCAGAGGGTTGATAGAAATGAGAAGTTCCAGCTCTGACTCATCTAATCAGGTCACTACTTTCACTACATTTGGGACTTTTTGTCACTTTTATGACGTTTGGAGAAAAAAACAATCGGTAAAAGAACTTTAAAAAAGTTTTAAAAAGAGCTAAATGTGAATAAAAGTGGGTAAAATGTGAACAAATGTCAAATAAATTGACAAAAATGAGAAAAGATGTTGAAAAAAATGACAAATGTAAAAGAAAAAAATTTTAAATTTTGGGGAAAAACCCACGGAAATTTCAAAAGGCTAAAAAAAAGTCCACAGAGGGCTCGGTCTTCACCTGAGACCTCTTCTCCACCTGAGACCTCTTCTCCACCTGGACCACAGGGGCCTCTTCTCCACCTGAGGCCACTTCTCCACCTGAGGCCACTTCTCCACCTGAGGCCTCTTCTCCACCTGGACCACAGGGGCCTCTTCTCCACCTGAGGCCTCTTCTCCACCTGAGGCCTCTTCTCCACCTGGGACCTCTTCTCCACCTGAGGCCACTTCTCCACCTGGGCCACA
>NW_023267775.1:0-764 GCF_013103735.1 Etheostoma cragini
ATACTCTCCATACTACATACTCTCCATACTCTCCATACTCTGCATACTCCACACTCTACAAACTCTTCATACTACACACTCTGCATACTCCACATACTACAAACTCTGCATACTACACACTCTGCATACTACATACTCTACATACTCTGCATACTCTGCATACTACATACTCTGCATACTACAAACTCTACATACTACATACTCTGCATAATACAAACTCTACACACTACATACTCCACATACTACACACTCTGCATACTACACACTCTGCATACTCCACATACTACAAACTCTACATACTCCACATACTACATACTCTGCATAATACAAACTCTACACACTACATACTCCACATACTACAAACTCTGCATACTATATACTCCTCGTCCCTCCCCAGGTGTCGGCCTACATGTTGGAGCTGTACAACGACCAGCTGCAGGACCTCCTGGCGCCGCCGGCTGCAGACGGCGCGGGGGGGGGGCGGCGGGTGGAGATCAAGAGGACCAGGAGGGGGGTCGTGTTTGCTCAGGGCGCCGAGACCAGAGAGGCCTCCAGCGCCCAGGAGCTGTACGCCTTGTTCCAGCAGGCCAGCGCCCAGCGCCACATCTCCGCCACCAGTGAGTCTCCAGGCCGTGCCGTACCGTGCCGTACCGTGCCGTACCGTGCCGTGCCATGTGTGTGGCTGTTATATAAGGGGACCAGATTTCTCAGACAAAATCTGGGGACCTTTTCAGCTCAGAAGCGTGTACCTTGTCCTCTGCCCC
>NW_023267775.1:818-2965 GCF_013103735.1 Etheostoma cragini
TGCCCCCCCCCAGAGATGAACGTGGAGAGCTCCCGGTCCCATCTCATCGTGTGCGTCCTGGTGGAGAGCCGGAACCTGACCAACGGCAGCCTGAGCACCGGGAAGCTGAGCCTGGTGGACCTGGACGGCAGCGAGAGGGCCGCCAAGACCGGCGCCAAGGACCACCAGCTGAGGGTTCGATTCCCCGCCCACCGCCCTAGTCTACAACACTTACACCACCCAATAATGTTGTACTTCCTCTGCCTGTTTCAAGTATATTTTTTATTGTCTGTATTTATATTTTTTCTGAAGACTTATACTATGGTTAGACTCAATGTCTTCTTTACTATGGTTACTTTTGCTATATTACAAATTAACCTTCATGTTGTCCTCAGGTTGTCTTCATGTTGTCCCCATGTTGTCCCCATGTTGACCTCATGTTGACCACATGTTGTCCCCATGTTGACCACATGCTGTCCTCATGTTTTCCCCATGTTGTCCCCATGTTGCCCTCATGTTGACCTCATGTTGACCACATGCTGTCTTCATGTTGTCCCCATGTTGTCCCCATGTTGACCTCATGTTGTCCCCATGTTGTCCCCATGTTGACCTCATGTTGTCCCCATGCTGTCCTCATGTTGACCTCATGTTGTCCTCATGTTGCCTTCATGTTGTCCTCATGCTGTCCTCATGTTGTCCCCATGTTGTCCTCATGTTGTCCCCGTGTTGCCCTCATGTTGTCCTCATGTTGCCTTCATATTGTCCCCATGTTGTCCTCATGTTACCCCCATGTTGTCCTATATCAATGTACTTTTTAAATCCCCAAAATAACATGATTGATTCCACCCAACGCTCTTTGCCAAGTACTAATCTCTACTTTCATTAATTTTGGGGCGTCTTATTCAATTTTATAGCATTGTAAAACAAATGGAAGTGTTTTTGAAATAGTATTGAGTAAAAGTTGACATATTCCAGTCTGTGATTATCATCAACATCCATTCCTCTCTTCATACTCACACCCCCCCCCCCCCCCCCCCCCCCCCCCCCCCCCCTTTCCTGCAGGAGGCAAACTCCATCAACAAGTCTCTGAGCGCCCTGGGGGACGTGATCTCAGCGCTGTCTGCAGAGCTACCACACGTCCCGTACAGGAACAGCAAGCTCACACAGGTGCCGGGGGGGGGGGGTTGAAAATTGAAAATCAACACTTTTGACGCTTTTTAAATCAATGTTTTTCTGTATGTTTTCAATCCATTTTTGTGGTAATTTGGTTAAAAAGAAACTCATATTTTAGATATATGTCTATATTTTAGACATGTTTAAAGGGGGACAACAGGAGGGTTTGTAGTCTGCAGAACTACCACACAGCGTACAGGAACCGCCCCCTCACACAGGAAATGGATGTATGGGGGACTGGTCCTCCTCATCAGGACACCTGGGGGGGGGGGGTCTACACACCTGAAGCAGATCAGCCATCACCGCTCCGGTCTCAGCGGTTCACTAAAACTTTATCAGAACAGAACACTGGAAAAAGTGACAAATGTTGGGAAAGAGAAAGAAAAAAAAAAGAGACAAAAAATTTAAAAATTAAAAAAATATTTTAAAAAATGAATGAAATTGACAAAAACACTATCGCTGAAAAAGGGACCATTCAAAAAAAAAAGGAAAAGCGACAAAGAAAAAAGAAGAATTAAAAATAATTGTAAGAAATGTAGGAATAGGAATAAAATTGTCAAAAACACTTTTAACGCTGAAAAACAGCCCAAAAAAAAAGGGAAAAAGCCACAAAGAAATAGTTAAAAACTTGCCCAAACCATTAAACCGTGCAGGGTACCGGTTTGTCTCCCAGGTGATGCAGGACTCACTCGGCGGGGACGCCAAGACGCTGATGATCGTCACCGTGTCTCCGTCGGAGACCAGCCTGGACGAGACGCTCACGTCTCTCGTGTAAGAACCAGATCCACGTTTTTATTAAGGACCAGATCCACGTTTCCTCCCTCTGAACGCCGACTAACACCTAGTTAGGTTTCTAACAGCAGCCTCACCTTCCCAGGTACGCCACCAGAGCGAAGAACATCACCAACACCGCTCAGAGACACCTGGAGAGCCGAGAGGTCGCCCAGCTGAGAGAGGTGGGGCGCCGATGAGTCACCGCTACACACGATGAGTCA
>NW_023267776.1:0-7558 GCF_013103735.1 Etheostoma cragini
ACACACACATGCATGCGCACACATGCACTCACACACACACACACACACACACACAAACACACACATGCATGCACACACACACATGCACGCACACAACAAACACTCACAAACCAAGACACACACACTCAGAGGACTTTGGTCAAACCAATAAACTGAGACATTGTTGCTGTCAATCACTCCATGAATCCTGGAGACATTTCAGCTGTGTGTGTGTGTCTGTGTGTGTGTCTGTGTGTGTGTGTCTGTGTGTGTGTGTTACTATGTGGGTGTCTTTCCTTCCTTCCTTCCTTCCTTCCTTCCTTCCTTCCTTCCTTCCTTCCTTCCTTCCTTCCTTCCTTCCTTCCGTGCTGAGTCAGCACTTTTTGCCAAATCATCCCCGGATCATGACACGCCGACTCGCCAGCTGTTGCACAACCCGCTGCATACGCCTGGTTTCTGGAGACGAAATACACAAAGTACACAAAGTACACAAAAATACACAAATTTCACAAAATACATCCAGGGCATCAGATTAAACTGAAAGCTGCGTTATGCAAGCGCTGGTGCGCTGTGTGGGGAGGACAAGACGAGTGATGGATGATCCCCCCCCCAGCCACCCATAGGGCCATGAGATCGGGGGGTTTGGGTGTGTGTGTGTGTGTGTGTGTGGGGGGGGGGGGGGGGGGGGGGGGGGGGGGGGGGGTTAACTATTCACAGTGCATAGAGAACGTTTCAATGCAGAAAAACTACATCTTACAAAGTATGTTCATGTAAATAAGACTTGATTAAAAGAGACATAATTAAATACAATAACAATAAACAGAGCTTTTATCAGTGTGTTGCTACCTGGTGCAGCTCTGAAAGGGTTACGTGTCTAAACTCTTCACATATAAAACCTTTTAAAACCCATTTAAGACCGTTCTGTTTCCCAGAAACAACTGTGACGTAGCTAGTGCTGAACCAACCAGACTCCATGTAAAAAACAGCCCTTTTAGCGTCTATACAGCCAACATACTTTCACATGTAAATCTGTAAAGTATGAGTTTATTTACACCAACACTAGAGGTATTATGGTCTGAAAAGTGTAGAGAAGACCAAAAACAGCTTTTCATAGTTTAATTTGGTTTCTCTTGACTCTGAAAGAAGTGTGTGTTACGATGTTAAAATGACTGATTATTTACATGGAGTCTGGCGGGTGTGGTCCATCATGACATCATGTTAGGTGACAGATAACTCTTCTCCTTGTTGCTATGGTGATTTCCACAGTGAATAATCCAGATATTTCTATTCATAGTTTCTATCAGCAGTTGGTGCGAATAGAGCCAAACATTTACGTCCGGTAGACTCCATAGTTACATGTCTGCGATCGGAACAAGATTTCCTACATTTCGACCAAAAATGATGTCTGAAGAGTAAAAACTGGAGGAGAGAGAGACATTTGATTGTGAAACCTTCAGAGATCCGTACTGCAGCCCCCCCCCCTCTATATGCTCCTCTCTAACTCTGAACATCCACCACATACACACACATTGGACAATCTGAGCCGGTCTGAAACCGGGACGATACGTAGACCGGGATTCTGGAGAAACCGTGCTTGGTATCTGAACGCCCTTTCAGCCCAATAAACGCCAAAGTCTTGTCTTCGGTTTAAACTTTTAATCATGTTTCTATGTTAAAGTATGGCGGTACAGCCCGGTCCCAACGAGGGGGGGGGGGGGGGGGGGGGGGGGGGGGGGTTTGAGCGATGTTGAGCGATTTCCCGAACATTTCCTATTCAAGTCAATGAGACATTTTTGCCGTTTTTTGCAGATTTCATGAAAACCGCGCGGCAAATCTCTTAGAAAAGTCATAGCACACCATTCCCAATTGATACACACGTTTTGATGTATTGTGTGTGCGCGTGTTGGCAACGCTTCGGGACTTGTAGCGGGACAAAAAACAGGCGGAATAATGATAAGTGTGGGCAACTAGAAAATTCCGCAGAAATGTTATCAGTGTGCCTGCTACTGGGGCACATCCGAACAGCAATAAAACCTGATAAAAAATAATTAAAAGTGTTAAGTGTAGAAACCTTTCAGAGATATAATTTTTTAAAACCTTTTTAAGACCTTTCTGTTTCCCAGAAACAGCTATGAAGTAGCTAGCGCTGAACATACCAGACTCCATGTAAAAAACAGTCCTTTTAGACTCCATAGTTACATGTCTGCGATCGGCACAAGATTTCCTACATTTTGACCAAAAATGATGTCTGAAGAGTAAAAACTGGAGGAGAGAGAGACATTTGATTGTGAAACCTTCAGAGATCCGTACTGCAGCCCCCCCCCCTCTATATGCTCCTCTCTAACTCTGACCACATACACACACATTGGACAATCTGAGCCGGTCTGAAAACGGGACGATACGTAAACTGGGATTTGGGAGAAATAATAATAACAATATCACTCATTTCAGCTCATTTCACTGAAGATTTTATTTGATTCTTCAGAAGCCCTCATCAGTCATCTCATGACATTCAGCTGATGCTTTTATCCTTTTAGTTCATTCAACCATGAAGCTTCAGACTCCTATCACCAAGGATCGACTGCATCTTTTATATTTCCACACAAAAATGTTATTAAATTTGGCATCATATATACTTACAAACCAACCAAAAGATATTCATTCCCATCCGAAGAACATTACAACCGTAGTTAATGACAAAAAATAAAACTCAAGAAGAAACTCTTCAAAACACCAAGAGAAAAAAAGAAGTTAAAACAATAAAAACACAGAAAATGCAAAACAAAGAAAAGGTGAAATGAGGCTATATAATCACATCCCCTTGCAAAAATCTTGTAGTACATCAGCTATATATTTACTTCTATAATTAAAAGTCCATTAGCTTTAAATCATTTCCTGTTGACAAAATCCCAAACTGTAGTTAATGTCACAGAAGATTTGATTAATTTCTCATAACTCTTCATTTCCTCCAGACTAACATCCAGTGTTTAGACCGTTGGCGTCATTATTCTCTCAATGTTGGCTTTGCGTTGCGGACTAAGATCCCCTAATGGTCCCAGAGTCCCCCCATGACGCCAGAGACTTAAACATGGCCCGACGAGCCCAGATACTGCTCCCCCCCCCGCCCCCCCCACCAAGAACCTTGTCACTATTCCTACATCTACTGACGAGCTGGGAAACATGTCGTCATTAAACTTTGAGTACAGTGACATTAAAGATCAATCTGTTGACATTGTTAGAAAAGTCTGTAGATATATGGTTAATGTCCTGCGTTAATAGGAAGGAATGTTCCAAACGGATTTTTCACAGGTGTATTTCCGTATTTTGATTTTTTTTAATTAACAGAAATGTTGCTTTAAAGGTCCAGAGGATATTCTGTAAATCTCCAGACCTTTTCAGGTTTTTAATCAGCAGAGACGTCCGGGACCTTGATGGACCGGGTGCTGGGACGTTTCCTCCGGGACATCATCTGTTTTCCTGTTGTCCTCCCCCCTGTAGCGGGGTGATCAAACCCAGCGCCTTCTCAAAGACCTTCTGTGCATCGTCAGCCAGCATGTCGAGGAACATGTTGAGACATGTGTAGGTGGAGGCAGAGGAGGCGGCCATTGCTGCTGGGATTCCTAATAATGGAACATATCTAGACCCTTCCTCTACTGCCGCTAAGGAAAGGTAAGCCATAGAAGAGCTCAGTACCTTAATGATGAGATCTTTGCTTATTTCCTGTCCAGTCAGTGGAGATGTCGTCACTGCTCTAAGCTCCTCCAAAGGCTTACCTACAGTCTGAGCAAGACGCTGCAGGGACTCGCTATCATGACCAAAGGCAGCTTGGTACTGTCTGATGGTTTTAACCATCATGGCCATATCAACAGCAACAGAGACCCCAGGGACCGGTACAAATGCTCCTAGTGCAGACCCAGCAGCAAGGTACTTTATGTTTGCCTGTAAAGCTTCTTTCTTCTTTCTGAGCATTTCTATACTGACATTGGGCAAGGCCGACAGCCAAACCTTCCTCTTGTGTTCAGGGAGTTCTTCCTGTAAGGTTTTCACTAGCAGACGGAAGTCATACAGGTGGAGTTCACGGCTGGACACCAGGAAGACTCGTGGAGACTCAACATGTCGTTCAAGACCTTCGTCACAAAGAAAACAGGAAGTTAATTTCACATGATGAACTTAAATCAATCTAAGAAATAACTTCTGAAGCCTACACTTCCCTGAAACCATCTGCAGGGCCGACACAAAGACAGGTTGTTTACAGTAGAAATATGTGTTCATACCTGAGAAGATGAGGCGGCTCTGCCAGTGTTCATATGATTCATATTGAACCTGTTAACAAAGCCAATGTGTGATCTCGTCCTCTCTTAAAGTCAGAGGGTCTACTTGTGACCCTTGGTGCATCCCGTATGCCTGTAAGTTTTAACCTCAGACTTACCTTGAATGCAGTCCTCTCTTATTTCTTTAAGGATCTCTTCTTTGTTGAACTTTGACCCGCGAGTTTCTTTCTCATCACGTATGTTGTGGTCAATCTTTGAGCGAACAAAGTAGAACTTCTTCCCCATCTTCTGGATCTCCTTAGCGAGCTTCACATCATTTTCTCTGAAGCGATCAGCTGAGATGAGGATGAAGACGTCGTACCTTTGGAATCCAACCATTTTCAGGTACTCGTCAGCTGGAAACCTGGTGGTGCCGATACCAGGAAGATCCCAAAGGGTAACATTGGGATAATTTGGGTGGGGGTATGGTGTAGGAGCTATCGTGGGTTCTTTAACCCCAGTAGGGGCGGCTCTTTCCTTATCTCTGTTGTCTATGCCTCTAAAGGCGTTAACGAAGCTGGATTTACCAGAACCAGACTCTCCTGTGATCGCAATATTTAGCCCAAAATTGTCATGCTCGGCCAGATGAGTCTGGATCTTTGCAGCAGCTGCAGCGGGTCCGTCGGTTTCCAGTTCTTTTTTTATTTCTTCTATTTGTTCTTCATCACGTGGATTATCCAGAGCACTTCCTGAAGAACAAGAGAAAACAGAAAATCATTGAGCTATTTCATAAGAAAATAGTAAGAAGTGAGTTAAGTTGGGAGATTGCATTAAGATAACGTATGCAGTCTTTATCCAGAAGCTCAACTGCTGCCACTATGGGGGCCCTCCACCCAGGGCCTGAAGGTCACTAAGGTCAGTACCTGTTCAAGATATAGCTGAGGGAAGCCCCTCCCACCCCTTACATCTGAAACATGGACTTCTTCCAGGGCTGTAGGACTCGAGTCCGGTCTTGAATTCGAGTCCAGACTAGAGACCATTTTTCTATGGACTTAGACTTGGCTCAGACTCGGCCACTGGTCTTGCCAAATATGGCTTTTGGTCACGACCGAGTCCAGGTGTCGAGTCCAAGTTTAGCTAACGCTACGCCAATGTTTGCCAAGGTAAATATTACGGCTGCTTTGGAGTTTCCTATATCTGCGTCCACGTTGTCAACATCAGACCTGTGGCGTCAGTCCTTCTGAGCCATCAATCTATTACATGAAATAAGATTTGCTCTTACGACCGGGGTGGGTTTTGTTACGTTATAAAAAAGCTAACTGGCTATAATTAGCCCGTTTGTATGCTAGCGGACAGTAGCTAACGTTGCAGAGCCAGTTTAGAATCAGACAACGGTGAGTATTTACATTTATAGGACCAGCTGTGAGTCCCTGAGTTAAAGTCCTCGGAGCCCAGGACTGAGGACAGAACCCTCTCTGGATTAACAGGAAGCTGCTGTCTCTCTCCTCCTCGTCTCATGCTGGTCATGTCTGCAGACATGTTGAGTCTTGGATGAGCAGTGTTAGGGTCCAGAACCAGAGGAGAGTGGGAGACCAGGTCCTTCATCTTGGTCCAGACGTTGAAGCCCAGCTTGCCCAAGTGTTGGGCCTCGTCTATCAGAGCTCCTGGGAGCAGCTGTGGATCCTCCAGCAGGGGGGGCTGCTGGACTCTTCCCACTGCAGCCTGGTAGTGGATCAGGACCGAGATGTCTTCAGCTCTCAGCTGCTCCTCTGTGGCTCGGACTGAGTCTGAAAGAGCTGCTATCTTTCTGCTCAGAGCCTCCATCTCCTTCCTCATCCTCTGGCTCTTCTGCTCCTCTTCTCCCAGAGTGCAGCCAACCTGGACTCCTCTTCCTCTTCTAGAAACTGGTGAAGCTTCTTAAACTGGTCAATAATCTGGGTCTCTGTGCGTCGGGCCTGGACCTTCAGGTGTTGTGCTGTTTGAGCAAACTCCACTTTGACTCGTTCCAGCCCCTCTAACTTCTCCTTTAAGGGCTCCAGACTCTCCTGGACCTCCTTCTTGAGTTGTCGTGCAGCTTCATCGACGGGTCTGATTCTGTGGTTGGAGTGTGTTTCTGAGTCTCTGCAGACCACACACACCGGCTGCTGATGGTCCAGACAGAAGAGCTTGAGTTTCTCTGAGTGCAGACTGCAGAGACCCTCTGAAGGTCTCTGATCTCTCTCCTTTGAAAAGGCCTCACATGCGCTCCTTAAAGCATAGTTAGGAGGTAAGAACTCCTTTGAATGTCTTCTCTTACACACTGGACAGTCTTTGACTGGTCTCCCTGTCCACCAGCTCTGCAGACAGTCTCTGCAGAAGCTGTGGCTACACGACAGGATGACCGCGTCTCTAAAGAGTTCACAGCAGACAGGACAGCTGAGATCTCTCTCTAATCTGGAAGCCATTTAGTCTCTGAGTGGAGCAGGAACCCAGCAGACAACTCGGCCTCTCCCTGGTCCCTGAACCTGACGTTCACTCTGAGTCTTTGTTGTTGGAAATCTCTCGTTCAGTCTGTTCATTCAGCAGCTCCGTGTAGTAGTGTAGTGGCCCAGTAGTCCCAGTAGTCCCAGTATTCCCAGTGTTCCCAGGACTCCCTCCTGTAGATGTTCTCTCCCAAAGGGGGATCTTATCCTCCGTCTCTCAGAGTGTGTGTGTGTGTGTGTGTGTGTGTGTTGTCTCAGTGAGGAAGAATAACAACCTGTTTCCTGGTTTGTCTCAGGTAAATCAGGTGAGTGATGTGGAGGGTTAAGGTTCATTTTAGACTGGTTAATCATTACTTCCCCACCAGACACCAGACGTCCCCACCAGAGTCTGTAAAGTCCTTCTGTCTCCATCCTGAGTGGGCACTTCAACAGCTGAAGTAAAACCTCAGATAATTAATCTCAGCATGCGAACTAAAAGTGGTTTTAAACGTTCTGAACCTGAACCTGAGATCTGAGGCGAGGCGGGTCACCTGACTCATTACCAAACTGAGGATATATACGTAGGAAACAAACTAAAACCAGCAGACAAACCTGCACGCTCCTTTAAATCAGGTCGACCCAGGACAGGGACCGTCAGGGACAGTCATCACAAGTACTCAGTTCAAATCTGCTGTTATGAAAGTCAGACTTCATCGTGGATCACGGATCCGACAGGAACTGGCAAAACACGCAGCTCAGTCCGTATCTCATCTTCACGAACCTGACCTCAGAATATAAAAAATCAGGTGTCACACGAGACCAGGACGCCTCACTAGGCCAGTCTCACGGGCCCGACCCACACGAGACCAGGACGCCTCACTAGGCCAG
>NW_023267777.1:0-1227 GCF_013103735.1 Etheostoma cragini
ATATATATATAATTGTGATATGTGCTGTTTAATCCAGAGTTTTTCAGGTAAAAACAACATAAAAGTCATTTTAATGAGAACACGCCACATGTCTTCCTCCATCTGATGAGCTTTATTTTCCATCCCTCCCGCCCTCCTCTCTATAAATGTACTGGGAGGTTTTTCCGCCCATGCGCGCTCACCCCAACACACTGAGTCCTCACATGTCCGACAGTCCGTGAAGGCAGCACACACACACACACAGCAGTCTTGACTTCTCAGCGGCGAGCAGCAGCCGAGCAGCGGGGGCGAAACGCTGCAAACCCGGGGACAACCGACCGCTGACAGCCGAGGTTTGACCTGGAACTACTCGACTTTTTACCCGAGTCAAACTGGGAGGATTTACCGCGGAAAGAGCGCGAGACCAGGGGGAGGAAGAGGGAGGAAGAGGGAGGAAAGAGGCGCTGCTCGGGACCAGAGGTAAGGAAAAGTTTCGTGTCCTGACGCTTCGGGACCCTCGGGTTTGGAGGCTAACCGTCGGAGTTTGGTGGTTTTGTGGGGACGCTGTACCCCCCTTACCCCCGTTATCCTCCCCCCCCGTGTGTGTGTGCGCGTGCTGTTGTGCTGTTGTCCTCTAGATGAACCGACGGTGTAACAATGTCAATCAGCCCACATGTGATTCTCTTCAGTCCGTCCAGAACTTTCTGTCGCTTCAAAGCGGTCCGGAACAAAAGAGCTGCGGCCTCACCTGGTCAGCACACGCACGCGCACACATGCACACACATACAGAGGCACACGTGCAGACAGACACACACACAGACACACAAACATGCATACACACACATACACACAGACACACATTAACTCACACATGCGTGCACACACTCACACATAGACACACTGACACACACTGACAGACACATGAACACACACACACACACACACATGTTGGTGTTCTGTGTCCTGAACTTGTTGATGTTAGACCATCCTCCAGATGTTGGTCTGGGAGCTCCCCATTGGCCGGGCTCAGTCCGAGGGGCGGGACAAACGGCTGTCCTTCAGATTCACTGTAACCATAACTATAACTATAAATATAAATATTATAACTATAACTATAACTATAACTGGCGCAGTGGTAGAGCGGTTCCAGCTAACTGGAAGGTTGGGGGTTCAATCCCTGGCCCTGCAGTCCCATGTCCAAGTGTCCTTGGGCAAGACCCTGAACCCCGAGTTGCCCCCCCCCCCCCC
>NW_023267778.1:0-1162 GCF_013103735.1 Etheostoma cragini
AAGAAGACGAGTTGATTGATACCAAACATGGCCAACAAAAACTATTCCTGTGGTCTCTTACAGCTGTCTGAAGGCAAATATATGGACGTCTGTTGGCATTTCACCATTTCATAAAATTATGATTACTTATTCCTATAAATGTATGCATGCAGTTATTACAGGTATGTGTGTGAGTGATGTGGATGTGTTTTTGTATTTCAGAAGTTTTGTATTTAGCACTTTTTTGGCTTTTTTAGAAATAAGAAATAAGACAAACGCACAGACACATCTGTAGAAATACATTCATATAAAATCCATTTTATAAGTCATTTTTTTCTGGATTTTTTCTGTTCTAAGTTGAGACATGTGGCTAGGGTACTATTTTAGTATATAGCCCATGTAATATGCTTACAGTAGTGTTTTTTATTAATTTTACAGATGATTTACTTGGACGGAAATAGAAATTCTGTGTTCTAACCTCTGTAGCTCTGTGTCAGTAAGGCCTAGTGTCACACTTCCACTAGAAACAACAAGTTGAGAGTGTTAACTTCCAAATGAACTCAGGATCATCCCAGAGGGTCAAAGCATGTGGAAACTGCAGCACTTTTTTAAGGGTAAAAATTTAGGCGAGAAAAGCTTGTATTTTCAAGTGTTACTGAACAGGTTAAAGGCGGGGCGTAAATGTTAGGGGCGGGGCGTAAATGTTAGGGGCGGGGCGTAAAGGTTAGTTGTGTGTATAAGAGTCATTTCCACGGTGGCCGAGGGTTCAATTCCGACCAGCGGCCCTTCCCAAAAAAATAAGGATGAGCCTTCCTGAACGTGTGTGGTGCAGATACAAAAACCTTTAAAAAAATCTGAAAAACCCGGCAAAACACCAGAAGCAGCGTCTGAGACGCCTGAGCGGCGCCCGGCGGTCCCTGATGATGTTTCTGTTCCTGCAGGTGGCGCCCCGAGGACCCGTCTGACCGGCGCCCTGCTGCTGCTGCTCGTCATGTCCACCCTGCTCTAGGGACCGGGACCACCAGAAACCTAGAAACCATGTCCACCCTGCTCTAACGGACCGGGACCACCAGAAACCTAGAAACCATGTCCACCCTGCTCTAGCGGACCGGGACCACCAGAAACCTAGAAACCATGTCCACCCTGCTCTAGGAACAGGGACCACCAGAAACCTAGAAACCAT
>NW_023267779.1:0-1826 GCF_013103735.1 Etheostoma cragini
TTAGTGGTCCCTAATACTGTATCTGAAGTCTCTTTATATAGACCTTAGTGGTCCCTAATACTGGATCTGAAGTCTCTAAATATGGTGAATATGTGAGAGCGTAGTTGTGATGTGAGCACTTGTAAAATATGAATTGAGAGCTTATACAACTACAATTACACTCGTAGATGCGGTTAGCTAACGCTAGCTTCCAAGCTACATAAATAAGCCCCCCCCCCCCGCCCCGTCCTGTTGGCTCAGATCTCCACAGACTAAGTCCACAGGTACAAAATAGTTTTGTACCAAATTTACAACACTGCGTGATCTGTTCCCATAGACAGTTAAAGAAAGTCTGTTCGCCTCCACCGGAAAGCTAACGTTAGCTTGGCTAACAGCTAATTCGGCTAACCGCTAGCTGAGACAGCATGTACGTAAAAGACCCTCAAAAGTTAAAATAACTGTTTAAATATGCAACAGCTGTTAACGTCACTTCTACTTTACTTGTTCTAATTTAAAACACAATCACTCAATACTTGTAAAGTCTTAATTTAGCTGTTGCTGCTTTTCCCGCCGTTTAGTCTGAGTAACGTTATTTTAGGCTGAATCAAGCTAGCGGTTAGCCGCATTAGCTGTTAGCTAACCTAACGTCATTAGCTTTCCGGTGGAGGCAAACAGCAGACCGCTACTGGGGACCAGATGGTGCAGTGCCGTAAATCCTCGTACATCGTGACATCATCATGACATCATCATGACATCATCTGCACATGTGCAGAACGGATCGTGTGCCGACAACGAGCACAGAACTTTCCCCACAAGCTCACAAATCATATGCTACAAGTGCTCACATCGCAGCTCTCACATGTCGCACCGTATTGACCTCCATAATCCTCCTTTAACTGTGGAAGGTGCGGGAACCCACCGTAACCCCTGGCAACCAAACCAAATCCAGAACCGTCACTTCCTGCAGGAAGCGTGGAGAAAAGCCGGAGAAACGTTCCCCGTTACCTGTTAGCGCGTCCTCGCTCTCCCCCGCGGGCCGCTGACCTCCGACCCCGGGCTCCGTGCGGGGGGGTGGCGGGCTCTCCACGATGGCGAGGGGGGGCTCGGGTTCCCCCGAGATCAGCTGGGGGACCTGGGAGAGGAGGAGCAGAGGGACCCCATGAGTCCTCAGTCTCACCCACGGTTCAGGACTTCCTGTCTGAGTAAGAGTTCACGCCGTCCTGTCACGAGTGTCACATACTCGTCTAATTGCAATTAGGGATGCACCGATACAACTAAGACCAAGTACAAGTATTTATGTTTGAGTACTTCATAATACTTCTGGGGTCCGCGGGTGTCAGACACACATTAAGTAGCCATGTGGATTTAAACACAATAAATCCACAATTTAAATATTTTATTAAAGCAAAAAAAAAAATCTTGATTGTTTTTGCGACAATTTTAAAATAAATTGTTTTTCCTAGAATATATACAGTACTTGCTAACAGTACTTGACAGTACTTGTGTACAGTACTAGTGTACAGTACTAGTGTACAGCACTAGTGTACAGTATTAGTGTACAGTACTAGTGTAAAGTACTAGTGTACAGTACTAGTGTAAAGTACTAGTGTACAGTATTAGTGTACAGTACTAGTGTACAGTACTAGTGTAAAGTACTAGTGTACAGTACTAGTGTAAAGTACAAGTGTACAGTAGTACTGTACTGTACTAGTGTAAAGTACAAGTGTACAGCACTTTGTGTACAGCACTAGTGTACAGTACTAGTGTAAAGTACTAGTGTACAGTACTAGTGTACAGTACTAGTTTAAAGTACTAGTGTACAGTACTAGTGTACAGTACTAGTTTAA
>NW_023267780.1:0-1333 GCF_013103735.1 Etheostoma cragini
GCCCCTCCTCCTCCTCCAGTCCCAGTTTGCTGACTAAGAGTCTCTCTCTGGAGCCGTCCTGCTCCCCGTGCGGCCACCAGGGGGCGCTGGACGCCGACGCCCCCCAACAGCTGAGCTCCGACCCGGGGCCCAGCTCCTCGCTATCAGGCCCCGCCTCCCTGGAGGGAGGGGGGGCGCTAACTGAGCGCCGCGGCTCCGCTAACGGCCTGCTGCTGGTCAACGACACGGGGCCGCCACAGCTGCCGGCTACCGCCATTACACCACCGAGCAAGAGCAGGCCCCCCCTCCCCGGGCCAAAACCTCAGGGTGACCCTTATTTACATCTTAATTAGTACTTCTATGGAAAGGACACATATTATAGACAGTATTAAGGTGGATTTAGTATTTATACTAGAAAAATGTTATAGTATAGTATAGTTAGTATATAGTACACTGTATAGTTAGTATATAGTACACTGTATAGTTAGTATATAGTACACTGTAGTTAGTATGTAGTACACACTGTGCAGTTTGTATGTAGTATACTCTGTTGATTTACTATGTAGTACACACTGTACAGTTAGTATATAGTACACTGTATAGTTAGTATATAGTACACACTACACTTAGTGTGTAGTACTCTCTGTACAGTTGGTATATGGTACACTGTATGGTTAGCATGTAGTACACTGTATAGTTAGTATATAGTACACTGTATAGTTAGTATGTAGTACTCTCTGTACAGTTGGTATATGGTACACTGTATAGTTAGTATATAGTACACTGTATAGTTAGCATGTAGTACACTGTATTGTTAGCATGTAGTACACTTTATAGCTAGCATGTAGTACACTGTATTGTTAGCATGTAGTACACTTTATAGTTAGCATGTAGTACACTGTATAGTTAGCATGTAGTACACTGTATAGTTAGCATGTAGTACACTTTATAGTTAGCATGTAGTACACTTTATAGTTAGCATGTAGTACACTGTATAGTTAGCATGTAGTACACTGTATAGTTAGCATGTAGTACACTTTATAGTTAGCATGTAGTACACTTTATAGTTAGCATGTAGTACACTGTATAGTTAGCATGTAGTACACTGTATAGTTAGCATGTAGTACACTTTATAGTTAGCATGTAGTACACTTTATAGTTAGCATGTAGTACACTTTATAGTTAGCATGTAGTACACTGTATAGTTAGCATGTAGTACACTGTATAGTTAGTACACTGTAGTTAGTATGTAGTATTCTCTGTACAGGTGAACATAAATATCCATGTTATATTATTATAGATATGACAGAGCAGCATAATCTCCTTTAATGTAAGATATGACACTAACCCCCCC
>NW_023267781.1:0-1375 GCF_013103735.1 Etheostoma cragini
TAAACACCGCCAAACGTGAAGATTAAAGATTTGTGACACAGCACGGGTTCAACCCGTTTAAATGTTAACCATGTAACGAGCCGATGGTCGGTCGGTGGTTGGGGGAGCAGACCTCGGCTGGCTCGCTCGCGGGCTCCGGAACCGACACACAGTCACGCGTGCCTCGGCAACACGAACGAGACGGGACTCGAGCGGAGCCGTGAACGGCTCGAGAGCGCGCAGCATCTCTCACGGACACGGCGGGCCGCGGGAAAGGGGAGCGCGGGTCCCGGGGACTGGACTTGCCCTCAGGGCGGCCGGTGTCCGCGAGGCACCGGAGACACTTTGTCCGGTTGTGGTGGTTGACGAGGACGAGCACAGAGCAGAAAGGCACGCACTGCAGGGGAATGGTGGCAGCGCGCCAAAGAGCCGAGACGGATCGTTACCTTCTGAGCATGCGCAGTGCTCCCGCTGTGATCAGGCCTCAGTGCCTCATCTCCAGGGAAACTGAACTGCTAAGATAACAGGGTTCTACCCGGGGGGTATCATCACTGTTAGCATCATTTGATGCTAACAAGCCATCACCCTCCGTTAGCATCCCATTGACTTCCATTCGTTTGATGCTAACAAGCATCACCCTCCGTTAGCATCCCATTGACTTCCATTCGTTTGATGCTAACAAGCATCACCCTCCGTTAGCATCCCATTGACTTCCATTCGTTTGATGCTAACAAGCATCACCCTCCGTTAGGTTTGTCGGTTTATTTCTAAAGAAACACGACATCATATAAAAGGCTCCGTTAGCATGTAGCTAACGTTACGGCTCCGGGGGACGGGGGACGGTGGACGGGGGACATGCAGCTGATCTCTACTGAAGAAGCGTTTTGAGAAACAAAAACAAGAAATCAAATTTGACATAAAAATTCTTTAATATTTCTTATTTTAAATGTTCCAGCTGCAAATATAAATGTTTTATTTGGTTAAATCAAACAAAAATACTCTAGAAACAACAGAGCGGACAGCAGAGTATATTATAAATATAAATATAAATAATAATAATAATAACAATAATAATAATAATAATAATAATATTCTGTTACAAGTTCAGAAACATGAAAAATAGATTAAATTCTAACGTCTTTAGTGTATAAGCCCCGCCCCCTCCCACATGGCAGTCAAACGCCTGCCCGGTATGTTTGTGTTGATGTCTACAAGTCCATCCACAGAACTACACTACCCACAATCCCCTGCAGCGGACAGAGAGAAAGCAAACAGACACGTTCCGTCCTATAAAACATGTAGTGAGAATACATGAGCATGTTACATAGACTATCTTCTACATTAATTAATAATTAGCGTTAGCCTCTCAGGTCACATGGCGGGGGGGGGGGGGGGG
>NW_023267782.1:0-3509 GCF_013103735.1 Etheostoma cragini
AGAGTAGACTGAACGAGAGAAAAATATGCCTTTTACTGGCTGCAAAATATTTAAATTTTAACATTTAGTAGACATTCTGGGCTTTAATTTTTAAATCCTACATCAGAAGGATCTGATATTACCTGTAAGACACACTGAATAGGTGATGTCTCCCCGAGATTGGGAATGAAGTTGGCATAACTTCAGGGTTCCTTTTAAGAGTAGACTGAACGAGAGAAAAATATGCCTTTAGCAGCAACCAAAATATTTAAATTTTAACATTTAGTAGACATTCTAGGCTTTAATTTTAAAATCCTACATCAGAAGGATCTGATATTACCTGTAAGACACACTAAATAGGTGATGTCTCCCCCAGACTGGGAATGAAGCTGGCATACCTTCAGGATTCCTTTTTAGAGTAGCCTGAACAAGAGAACAATTTGCCTTTAACAGCCTGCAATAGATTAAAATTATACCATTTATTAGATTTTCTAGGCCTTAATTTTAAAATCCTATATCAGAATGGTCCTAAATTACCTGAGTGATCCAATGGATATGTAGTGTCTTACTCATAATTTGAATAAACCTAGCATAACAGTAGGAATCCATTTTAGACTGGCATGAAGGAGAGTTAAATATGCCTTTAAAGCCTAAAAAAAATCGTCAATATATCTTTGCTTTCAAGCACTTAATTTTAAAACCGTACATCAGAATGCTCTGATATTACCTGACAGACACACTGGATAGGTGATGTCTCCCCCAGACTTGGATGGAAGCTGGCATAACTTCAGGATTCCTTTTTAGAGTAGCCTGAACAAGAGAAAAATTTGCCTTTAACTGCCTGCAAAATATTAAAATTATATATCAGAATGGTCCTAAATTACCTGAGTGATCCAATGGATATGTAGTGTCTTACTCATAATTTGAATAAACCTAGCATAACAGTAGGAATCCATTTTAGACTGGCATGAAGGAGAGTTAAATATGCCATTAACAGCCTAACAAAACTCGTCAATATAGCTTTGCTTTCAAGCCCTTAATTGTAATACTGTACATCAGAATGTTCTGAAATTAACTGACAGACACACTGGATAGGTGATGTCTCCCCCAGACTTGGAATGAAGCTGGAATAACGTCAGGATTCCTTTTTAGAGTAGCCTGAACAAGAGAAAAATATGCCTTTAACAGCCTTCAAAAAATTTAAATTTTAACATTTAGTAGAGATTCTAGGCTTTCATTTTAAAATCCTAAATCAGAATGATCTGAAATTACCTGTGAGACACACTGGATAGGTGATGTCTCCCCCAGACTTGGATTGAAGCTGGCATACCTTCAAGATTCCTTTTTAGAGTAGCCTGAACAAGAGAACAATTTGCCTTTAACAGCCTGCAATAGATTAAAATTATACCATTTATTAGACTTTCTAGGCCTTAATTTTAAAATCCTATATCAGAATGGTCCTAAATTACCTGAGTGATCCAATGGATATGTAGTGTCTTACTCATAATTTGAAATAACCTGGCATAACAGTAGGAATCCAATTCAGACTGGCATGAAGGAGAGTTAAATATGCCTGTAACAGCCTAACAAAACTCGTCAATATAGCTTTGCTTTTAAGCCCTTAATATTGAAATCGTACATCAGAATGCTCTGACATTACCTGACAGACACACTGGATAGGTGATGTCTCCCCCAGACTTGGATTGAAGCTGGCATAACTTCACGACTCCTTTTTAGAGTAGCCTGAACAAGAGAAAAATATGCCTTTAACAGCCTGCAAAATATTTAAATTTTAACATTTAGTAGACATTCTAGGCTTTCATTTTAAAATCCTACATCAGAATGATCTGAAATTACCTGTGAGACACACTGGATAGGTGATGTCTCCCCCAGATTGGGAATGAAGTTGGCATAACTTCAGGGTTCCTTTTTAGAGTAGACTGAACGAGAGAAAAAAATGCCTTTTACTGGCTGCAAAATATTTAAATTTTAACATTTAGTAGACATTCTAGGCTTTAATTTTAAAACCGTACATCAGAATGCTCTGAAATTACCTGACAGACACACTGGATAGGTGATGTCTCCCCCAGACTGGGAATGAAGCTGGCATACCTTCAGGATTCCTTTTTAGAGTAGCCTGAACAAGAGAATAATTTGCCTTTAACAGCCTGCAAAAGATTAAAATTATACCATTTATTAGACTTTATAGGCCTTAATTTTAAAATCTTCTATCAGAATGGTCCTAAATTACCTGAGTGATCCAATGGATATGTAGTGTCTTACTCATAATTTGAATAAACCTAGCATAACAGTAGGAATCCATTTTAGACTGGCATGAAGGAGAGTTAAATATGCCTTTAACAGCCTAACAAAACTCGTCAATATAGCTTTGCTTTCAAGCCCTTAATTTTAATACTGTACATCAGAATGCTCTGAAGTTACCTGACGGACACACTGGATAGGTGATGTCTCCCCCAGACTTCGAATGAAGCTGGCATAAAGTCAGGATTCCATTTTAGAGTAGCCTGAACAAGAGAAAAATATGCCTTTAACAGCCTGCAAAATATTTAAATTTCAACATTTAGTAGAGATTCTAGGCTTTAATTTTAAAGTCCTACATCAGAAGGATCTGAAATTACCTGTGAGAAACACTGGATTGGTGATGTCTCCCCCAGACTTGGATGGAAGCTGGCATAACTTCAGGATTCCTTTTTAGAGTAGCCTGAACAAGAGAAAAATTTGCCTTTAACAGCCTGCAAAAGATAAAAATTATACCATTTATTAGACTTTCTAGGCCTTAATTTTAAAATCCTACATCAGAATGGTCCTAAATTACCTGAGTGATCAAATGGATATGTAATGTCTTAACCAAAATTTGATTGAACCTGGCATAACAGTAGGAATCCATTTTAGAGTGGCATGAAGGAGAGTTAAATATGCCTTTAACAGCCTAACAAAAAGCGTCAATATAACGTTGCTTTTAAGCCCTTAATTTTGAAACCGTACATCAGAATGCTCTGAAGTTACCTGACAGACACACTGGATAGGTGATGTCTCCCCCAGACTTTGAATGAAGCTGGAATAAAGTCAGGATTCCATTTTAGAGTAGCCTGAACAAGACAAAAATATGCCTTTAAAAGCCTGCAAAATATTTAAATTTTAACATTTAGTAGAGATTCTAGGCTTTCATTTTAAAATCCTACATCAGAATGATCTGAAATTACCTGTGAGACACACTGGATAGGTGATGTCTCCCCCAGATTGGGAATGAAGCTGGCATAACTTCAGGGTTCCTTTTTAGAGTAGACTGAACGAGAGAAAAATATGCCTTTTACTGGCTGCAAAATATTTAAATTTTAACATTTAGTAGACATTCTAGGCTTTAATTTTTAAATCCTACATCAGAAGGATCTGATATTAACTGTAAGACACACTGAATAGGTGATGTCTCTCCCAGACTTGGATTGAAGCTGGCATAACTTCACGATTCCTTTTTAGAGTAGCCTGAACAAGAGAAAAATATGCCTTTA
>NW_023267783.1:0-1109 GCF_013103735.1 Etheostoma cragini
ACACAGAGAAGGATTCCAACAGCTGGACGTCCAACAGTCTGCAGCTAAAGACACATAGAAGCTCTAGCTGCAGACTGTTGGACGTCCCAGTGTTGGAATCCTTTTCTGTGTCTCTAACTGCAGACGTTTGGACGTCCCTTTTCTGTGTCTCTAACTGCAGACGTTTGGACGTCCCTTTTCTGTGTCTCTAGCTGCAGACTGTTGGACGTCCCTTTTCTGTGTCTCTAGCTGCAGACTGTTGAAATCCTTCTCTGTGTCTCTATCAGACTGTTGGACATCCCGCTGCTAGTGTTAACTTGCATCACGTGCAGAGATGCTTCTGTTCCCTGAACCGTCCGTTTCAGATACCGGGGGCGGCGCAGGGATTCGGTTTCGGTACCCAACCCTACCTGCAGCCCTGCAGACCTGCAGACTTGCAGACCTGTAGACCTATAGACCTGTAGACCTATAGACCTGTAGACCTGCAGACCTGCAGCCCTGCAGACTTGCAGACCTGTAGACCTGCAGACCTGCAGACCCTGTAGACCTGTAGACCTGTAGACCTGCAGCCCTGCAGACTTGCAGACCTGCAGACCTACAGCTCTTATCTGACTTTGGTTACCTTCTTTAGAAGGAGGTCCGGGGACTCCTTGTCTTAGGAAAGCTTCTTCACTGATAATTCGGACTAAGATCAATCAGACACAAGGTGAGAACATGGTGAGACGCCCGGGGACAGACAACGGACCAAAGGTCAAACACACGTTAGACATCGACCAGCCAATGATGACATCACAACAGCGTATACTCACAGGGCTTCAGCGCTGCAATGTAACCTGCAACGAGTGTTAGAACAGACCTTTAATCTCGGACTCCACCCACGCTGCTCAGAGCAGGAGCCCACGCTGGAGGAATAACATCTTCTGGAAATTAATCTCAATGTCTTAATTAAAAAAATAGGGAAAATCAACCGTTAAGGACAATAATTTACTTTATAAATAAATAAATGTTCTTCCTTAAAATACAGGGGCATAAGTATACACCCCTCTATGTTATATGCCCCCTGTATTTTAACATAGGGGGGTGTATACTTATGCCCCTGTATTTTAACATAGGGGGGTGTATACTTATGG
>NW_023267784.1:0-1712 GCF_013103735.1 Etheostoma cragini
AGAAGGGGACGAGACAATGGTCATAACCAGGGGGTATATGTAGAGAAAAAGTAAAGAAGAAACAGAAGAAGAAGAGATGAAGACGTAGAAGAAGAAGAGAAGTCTTCATGATGATCTTTGACTCACCGGGCGCCGCAGCCGGCGTCACCGCCTTCGTCTCTGTCTCCATGGCAACAGGCTCTGGCGTCTCCGGCGTGGGTGACATCACTTCTGACGTTTCTAGGCCGGAGGGAGAGAGAGAGAGAGTTTTAATTGGCTGATGGCTGTCACATGGGTTGACCCCGCCCGTTAGCATACATTAGCGTTAGCGGTACCTTCCGGCGTCGGAGCGGTCGGCTGCTGCTTCTTCTTCCTCTTGTCTCCGTAAACCGGCTTCTTCTTCGGCATCGAGTCGCGGGACGGCACCTCCACACCTGCACCGGAAACACACGTCAGCCCAGGCTTTATGCTAAGCTACGCTAACCTGCACCGGAAACACACGTCAGCCCAGGCTTTATGCTAAGCTACGCTAACCTGCACCGGAAACACACGTCAGCCCAGGCTTTATGCTAAGCTACGCTAACCTGCACCGGAAACACACCGTCAGCCCAGGCTTTATGCTAAGCTACGCTAACCTGCACCGGAAACACACGTCAGCCCAGGCTTTATGCTAAGCTACGCTAACCTGCACCGGAAACACACCGTCAGCCCAGGCTTTATGCTAAGCTACGCTAACCTGCACCGGAAACACACCGTCAGCCCAGGCTTTATGCTAAGCTACGCTAACCTGCACCGGAAACACACCGTCAGCCCAGGCTTTACGCTAAGCTACTCTTAATTCACCCATTTAAATGGGGAGATATGCTGCTCTATACATGCTAAAAGTAGTGATTATTTACATGGAGTCTGGTGGAGATATGCTGCTCTATACACACTAAAAGTAGTGATTATTTACATGGAGTCTGGTGGAGATATGCTGCTCTATACATGCTAAAAGTAGTGATTATTTACATGGAGTCTGGTGGAGATATGCTGCTCTATACATGCTAAAAGTAGTGATTATTTACATGGAGTCTGGTGGAGATATGCTGCTCTATACATGCTAAAAGTAGTGATTATTTACATGGAGTCTGGTGGAGATATGCTGCTCTATACATGCTAAAAGTAGTGATTATTTACATGGAGTCTGGTGGAGATATGATGCTCTATACACACTAAAAGTAGTGATTATTTACATGGAGTCTGGTGGAGATATGCTGCTCTATACACGCTAACAGGGATCCATCCCATAATGTTGTCACTTATAATACTAATCTGGGGTTGTCAGTGGCAACGAGGCTCACCCTGAGCCTGCAGGAGCTTGAGCGTGGCCTCGGCCCGAGCCCGCGCCTCCTTCTGGGCTTTGGTGAGCAGCTTGCCCTCCTTCTTCAGGCGCTCCTTCCTCTCCTTCTCCTTCTGCTTCTTCTTCTCCTTCCGCTCCAGCTCCAGACGCTCCTAACAGGAGCAGGACGGGTCAAAGGTCACGGGGAGATAACACAGAGTGTGTGTGTGTTACCTGCTCCTCCCTCTGTGTGTATCTGTGTGTTTGTGTGTGTGTGTATGTGTGTGTGTGTGTGTGTGTGTGTGTATGTGTGTGTGTGTGTGTTACCTGCTCCTCCCTCTCTGTGTGTGTGTGTGTGTATATATGTAATGTGTGTGTGTGTGTGTGTGTATGTATGTGTGTGTTACCTG
This sequence comes from Etheostoma cragini, assembly GCF_013103735.1. Classification (NCBI taxonomy): domain Eukaryota; kingdom Metazoa; phylum Chordata; class Actinopteri; order Perciformes; family Percidae; genus Etheostoma; species Etheostoma cragini. Next base: position 1,711 of record NW_023267784.1, read on the forward strand.
CT
>NW_023267785.1:0-2115 GCF_013103735.1 Etheostoma cragini
AAGACAACATGAGGACAACATGAGGGCAACATGAGGACAACATGAGGACAACATGAGGACAACATGAGGACAACATGACGGCACCATGAGGGCAACATGAGGACAACATGACACTGCACCATGAAGACAACATGAAGACCACATGAGGACACCATGAAGACCACATGAGGACACCATGAAGACAACATGAAGGCACCATGAGGACAACATGAAGGCACCATGAGGACAACATGAGGGCAACATGAGGGCAACATGAGGACAACATGAAGGCAACATGAAGGCACCATGAGGACAACATGAGGACAACATGAAGACCACATGAGGACAACATGAAGGCACCATGAGGACAACACAACGACCCTGAGAACCTAGGGGTCACGTGAGTGTTTCTGGGAAATCTAAAGTAATAACTGGAGATTTCAGACTTTAATGAGTGAATTTTAAAGATTTCTGTTCCGTTAAACTCAGAAACACGAGTTAGTCCTCCTCCAGGCTTCCCTCAGAAACATGCTTTCTTCTCTCTTCTTTGTTGTTTGTAGTTTTTGGGATTTATTTACCTTTCTGTCGGCACGGATGTGTTGCTGAATCACTCACGGCTGCAGAACGCGTTCCTCCGCCAACGGATGATGAATGTCTCCGTCTGTCCCAGACCGATTGGAGGGACGCGAGCGTGGATCGGAGGTTTTATGATCCCGAGACAACAGAAACTACTGGTTTCATGTAACTGCCTCAGGAGACACGTTGTTAGGGGGCTCACGCAGCTGTGATCCCGAGGTAGACCAGCAGGCCGGTTCGGCTCGGAACAAGAACATATAAATCACACAGAGGCAATTAAAAGGACTTCCTCTCATACAGGACCAAATGGACAAAGTGGACAAAAAGGGAAAGGATGTCGAAAAAAGTGACAAAAAAAGTCCCAAAACAAAAGTCTATGCTTTCATTGAATTTGTGTTATTTTTGTCAATTTTATAGCATTTGGAGAAAATCAAATGGTTAAGGAACTGCAAAAAAGAAAAAGGAGAGAAAATGTCAAGAAAAAGGACTCAAATGTGAACAATTGTCAAATAAAAAGTCACAAAATTTTCCAAAAAGTGACTACTTTCATTGAATTTGTGTTTTTTGTTAATATTACAGCATTTGGAGAAAATCTAATGGTAAAAGAATTTTTTTTTTTTTTTTTTAAAGGAGGAAAATGTTTAGAAAATTCTAATAAAAGTGACAAAAATGTCCCCAAAAAAATAGACAAATGTGAAAAAAAGCTTTAAAATAAAAAAAAGCCAAAAACATTTCAAAAAGCTCAGAAAAAGTCGAGAGACGTTGATAAAGTCAAGACCGAGTCCAAGACCAGGACTAGTTGAGTTCAAGTCAAGACCGAGTCCAAAGAGGTTAGAGTCCAATTCAAATCGAATCCAAGACCAGGACTAGTTGAGTTCAAGTCAAGACCGCGTCCAGGACAGAATAAAGGTCTCATGCATGACAGAATCAAGACATAATAGTCCAAGACCAGACTCGAGTACTACAGCCCTGGTTTGAAAGACTGTTTATTATGGAGTCCAAGACAAGACCGAGTCCAAGACCAGGACTAGTTGAGGTCAAGACAAGACCGACTCCAAAGAGGTTAGAGTCCAAGTCAAATCGAATCCAAGACCAGGACTAGTTGACTTCAAGACAAGACCGGGTCCAGGATAGAATAAAGGTCTCATGCATGACAGTATCGAGACAATCATTCTGGGTTTCCCTTTCCCTCCAATATTATCATCAACATAATAAAGACACCTGGACTCGGTCCAGACCAGAAGCCCAAAAGCCAGATCTGGCAAGACCAGCGGCCGAGACAAGTCAGAGTCCAAATACTAGCGAGTCAGAGACAAGTCTAAAACCATGGAAAAACTGTCTTGAGTCCGGAGTCTGATCCAAGACCATCCGAGTCCTGCAGCCCTGCCTGAGGTCATGGTGCTGAACCCACCGGTCTCCATTCATAAAAGTTACTCGTGCTTTTATTTTGTATCTGTTGACTTTGAAGGAAGTGGATTTCACAATGCTAAAATTAAATTAAATTAAATCCAGAAAGCATCTTGTCTCCTCGTCCGTGCACTTCCATCTGTCTTTGTCCCC
>NW_023267786.1:0-1466 GCF_013103735.1 Etheostoma cragini
ATATGCTGCTCTATACACGCTAAAAGTAGTGATTATTTACATGGAGTCTGGTGGGTTTGGTGATGGTGATTTCTGTTTGACGTTAAACTAAAAGGATCTTACTCTTTAACTAAAAGCTCTATCTCTGTAGGGATCCATCCCATAATGTTGTCACACTTAGAAGAACAATCTGAGTGTGTCAGCAGATCTTTCAGTGACGGTAATGTGTGTAAACAGGAGAGAGGAAGTCGTACTGTCTCTTCTGGCGGCGGTGGGGTTGCTGGCTGTCTGCAGGCTTGCCGAGGCGGCAGCCGTCGTAGGGATAGGCTACGATCCTCTCCCCGCCCTGGAAGTTTGCACCCAACACAAAAGGATAGCTCTTCATCCAGGAGATTATGGCCTTGGTTTCCACGGCGATCTGGAACAAAAAACAGGAAGCCGATGAATTCCCGTGTGTCGGCTGAGTGAACCCCAGACAGCGAGAGAAGGAGAGAGAGACGGCCACGTCTGCTGGGAAAGGAGTCAGAAAGTTATCTGGACGTATGCACGCAACACACATGTAGTATATTAAATATGATGTTTATTATAGAGTAACCTAGCAACCATATAAAGGCCTGCAAGTCCTGCTGAGATGATGAATCCAAGAGTACCAAATTGCGTCATTACCAATGAGAACGATGTGATTGGTGCAGCTCGCCTCTGGCCCCGCCTACATTAGATACAGGGATGTGATTGGCCCGCCTACATCAGATACAGGGATGTGATTGGCCCGCCTACATCAGATACAGGGATGTGATTGGTGCAGCTGGTCCTCACCGAGCTGTTGGTCTCGAGGTCCTCCGGTATGGGGACGTGGTGGTTGGGGGTGAGTTTGGGGACCAGGCCTTTGTCCTCGGCGTCCCACAGGAAGCGATTAAGGTCGGGAAAGTTCTGGAAGATGTCCATGCCGTCTGCGGTGAAGTGTCCTGTGGTCCATCCACTCAGCTCGGATCCCTGCAGAGGACATGAGGACACAAGGACGGAGGGCAGTGAGGACAGAGGACAAAGGGCAGAGAGGACATGAGAGCAGAGGATATGAGGAAAGAGGGCAGAGAGGACATGAGGGCAGAGGACAAAGGGGACATGAGGACAGAGGACAAAGGACAAAGGACAAAGGGCAGAGGAAATGAGGACAGAGAGGACATGAGGGCAGAGGATAAAGGAGACATGAGGACAGAGGACAAAGGGCAGAGAGGACATAAGGGCAGAGGTCATGAGGACAGAGGGCAGAGAGGACATAAGGGCAGAGGACAGAGGGGAAATGAGGACAGAGGACAAAGGGCATTGGGCAAAGGGCAGATGACAGAAGACATGAGGACAGACACATGGAGACAAGTCAGCCCAAAACCACAGCATGACACATTACTAGTATTATTATAAATATCATTCCCATGTGACCCCCATGCGACCCCCATGTGACCCCATGCGACCCCCATGCGACCCCCATG
>NW_023267787.1:0-1627 GCF_013103735.1 Etheostoma cragini
AAAACATAAGCAAACATGGCACAACATATTAGGCAAGTTATTGGATATACTGTGGGTAGCACCTATGACTAGGTTATAAAAGGAGAACCTATCCACTTATAAAGGCAAGAAACAAATCTCACCGATTGAGCTGCTAAAGAGCTTGGATGTCCTGGTGTGTCATATGTTAAGCGACAGGGAGCTCTTCTGACTCTCTGAGTTCGTCTAGTCTCAGTTTCAGGGTCTGTGTCTTCTTGAAGCAAACAATTTTCTACATCCAGAAAATTTAGGCTTTGGGTCGTTTCTTGCGTCCCACTTGTCTCTTTTATATCAGCTTCTCCCTTTGTCTCAACAAACTCTGGTCCATTTTCAACATTGTCCGATTCCACAATATCTTGCATCACTTCTGACTGTATTGACTCTGGTTGTCCAGTCATTTTATTCCATACAAGATCCAGATCCAGGCTGAATGGTTCTGACATTTCTTCATCCACTCTATTTTTGGGGGTTCTGACAGCTAGGTCATACCACATCCCAAGTTCTTCATCTTCTGAGTCGATGTACTCTTTTTCATCACCATCGTCTGGTTTCAGTTCTCCTTCCCCAGATTTGTTGTCTGGTGTTTGCTGTGACATTTTGTCATCTTCTCGCATATCCTTGGGATTCTTCCTTCTCCTCCTTCGCAGGACTCTCCTACTAGGCGCAGTGTCAGCAACAGGAGCTGGGTCTAGAAGCACTGTCTGTCCTAGTGGCAAAAGGTGATTTCGATGGAGCACTTTAATAGGTCCGCTACCATCTTCTGGTCTCAACCGGAACACTGGTAAGTTTGGCATCTGACTTTCCACTACATATGGAGTTGAAGCCCAGCGATCCGCCAATTTATGCTTCCCTTGTAATCCCAGGTTCCGTATCAAGACTCTGTCTCCAGGCAATAGCTGCGAATAGCGTATCTTCTGGTCATATCTGCGCTTATTGCCTTTGTTCTGCTTGGCAGCAGTGGATTCTGCGAGTTTGTACGCGGCTTTCAAATCTTTCCTCATATCTGTCACATATTTGAGGTAGGTCTCTTGTTGTGTGCTGTCGCTAGATGTTCCAAAACACAAATCCACAGGCAATCTCGCCTCACGTCCAAACATTAGGTAGTAGGGCGAAAACCCAGTGGCCTCATTTGGAGTGCAGTTGTAGGCGTGGACAAGGTGTCCAATGTGTTGACTCCATTTTTTCTTACTGTTTGGCTCCAAGGTCCCCAGCATGTTTAACAATGTCCTATTAAATCTCTCAGGCTGGGGATCACCTTGAGGATGATAGGGCGTAGTTCTTGATTTCTCAACCCCAAGTGTACTCAGTAACTGATGAATTAGACGACTCTCAAAATCCCTTCCTTGATCAGTGTGCATCCTTTTTGGCAATCCGTAGTGGATAAAGTACTTCTCCATTAACACTTTAGCCACTGTAGATGATTTCTGGTCTTTTGTTGGAAAGGCCTGAGCGTAGCGTGTGTAGTGATCAGTAATGACCAAGACATGTTCTGTATTGCTTGAATCTGGTTCAATAGACAAAAAGTCCATACACACAAGATCTAATGGTCCATCACTTTGCATATGAGCGAGTGGAGCAACTTTCTTAGGTAAAGTCTTTCGCTTTATGC
>NW_023267788.1:0-1078 GCF_013103735.1 Etheostoma cragini
GTGGAGGCAGCTTGATTGATTGATATGTTCCCTTATTTGTACCATAACAGAGTCTAATACTTTATCAAATCGGGTTGATAAACAAACAAACAAACCCTCTGGTCCCCCTTTTCAAAGAGGGGAACCACCACCCCGGTCTTCCACTCCTTAGGCACTGCGACAGACCTGTTGAAGAGGCGTGTTAACCAAGACTATTGACATACCTGCTGTAACACCCATAAAAATGAGCATGAATATAGTTAAATAGATCTACTACAAGGAAAACTGTACAATATATACAAAGTGCTTGTTTGTGTCACAGGAGGTCTACCACTACGTTCTATAACTCTACCAGTCAGATTACCACAGGAGCTAATATCTCATGTAGTAATATCTCATGTTCAAGACTCCATAATACCTGCTGGAGATGCCAGGTCCTCATACATGTAAAGCATGCGCTCTACCACTGAGCTACATCCCCTGAAGATTTTTTTAAATTGTTTTCTGAGATATCTTTATTAATCCTTTTGGGATAACTCAGACGAAGATATTGAAATATCACTGAATAAAATAAGAAATCTGGGTAAAACATGTAATATTAGTGTTGTATATGGCTCCAAAACCTGTAAATACAACTGCTGGACAATACAACTTTCACTGCAAATCTTGTAACACAGACTGAAAATAAAAACTAAGAGATACATTGGTGGAGACTGGTGGCTTCCAGTACCTATGAGATAATACAAAAGGCAGTGCTATACCTGTTTGGACAAATGTTCATAAACGTTTCAATTGGTTAGTAGTAGTTACCAGACACGGGCAAAGTGCAAATCGTAGTGCGCTGTCTGTGTCTGTGGATCCTCTTGGAGGCAGCTTGATTGATTGATATGCTCCCTTATTCGTACATTTATTAGAAATTGAAATTGGACAGGTAACCTTTCTGGTTACTTCTTGACAAATAAAGCAAGTAACCACACAATGAAAATTGCTGCAATGGCTGGGAATTGAACCCAGGTCAACTGCTTGGAAGGCAGCTATGCTCACCACTATACCACCATCGCTGGACAATGCAGTGAATCTCCTTAAAAGTTGGATTTTT
>NW_023267789.1:0-1638 GCF_013103735.1 Etheostoma cragini
CACACACACACGCATACAGAGACAGGTACTCACACACTAAAACACACACACACACAGAGGCAGGTACACACACACAGAGAGTGTAAATTGTAATTTCCCCATTGGGGATCAATAAACAGTCCATCCATCTTCATCCGGTCTCGGGGGCAGCAGCTCCAGCAGGGGACCCCAAACTTCCCTTTCCCGAGCCACATCAACCAGCTCCGACTGGGGGATCCCGAGGCGTTCCCAGGCCAGGTTGGAGATATAATCTCGCCACCTAGTCCTGGGTCTTCCCCGAGGCCTCCTCCCAGCTGGACGTGCCTGGACCACCTCCCTAGGGAGGCGCCCAGGAGGCATCCTTACCAGATGCCCGAACCACCTCAACTGGCTCCTTTCGACGTGAAGGAGCAGCGGCTCTACTCCGAGCTCCTCTCGGATGACTGAGCTTCTCACCCTATCTCTAAGCTTTGCCTTCTGGCTCAGCTCTCTTTTCGTCACAAAGGTGCAATAAACAGAATGTAATGCCCCCCCGCTGCTCCGATTCCCCGACCAATCTCCTGCTCCATGGTCCCCTCACTCACAAACAAGACCCCAAGGTATTTAACCTCCTTCACTTGGGGTAAGGACTCACTCCCTACCCGGAGAAAGTCCTCCATCGGTTTCCTGCTGAGAACCATGGCCTCAGATTTTGAGGTGCTGATCCTCATCCCAGCCGCTTCACACTCGGCTGCGAACCGATCCAGTGAGTGCTGAAGGTCACAGGCTGATGATGTCATCAGGACCACATCATCTGTAAAAAGCAGCGATGCAATCCCGAGCCCACCGAACTGCAACCCCTCCCCGACTACGCCTCGATATCCTGTCCATAAATATTATAAACAGGATTTGTGACAAAGCGCAGCCCTGGCGGAGGCCAACCCTCGTGAACCTGGAACGAGTCCGAGTTACTGCCGAGAACCCGGACACAGCTCTCGCTTTGGTCATACAGAGACTGGATGGCCCTAAGAAGGGACCCCCTCACTCAGTACTCCCCAGCACCTCCCACAGTTTCTCCTGGGGGACCCGTCATACGCCTTCTCCAGGTCCACAAAACACATGTAGACTGGTTGGGCATACTCCCAGGATCTGATCCGTTGTTCCACGGCCAGGACGGAAAACGCATTGTTCCTCTTCAATCCGAGGTTTGACTATCTGCTTGGATGATTCCTCGCTTCCCCCTCCTGAGGTGGTGAACGGTTTTCCAGAAGCACCTTGGTGCCGACTGAAAGTCCTTCTACAGGTCTTCTCCCAGTCTTCTCCGAACTTCTCCCACACCCGCTGCTTTGCCTCGGTCACGGCAGAGGCTGCAGCCCTTCTGGCCCGTCGGTACCCTGCATCTGCCTCCGGAGTCCTCCAGGAAAACATATCCCGGAAGGACTCCTTCTTCAGTCGGATGGCTTCCCAGACCACCGGTGTCCACCAGGGTGTTCGTGGGTTACCGCTCCGCGAGGCACCTAAGACCTTCAGACCCCAGCTCCCCGCCTCAGCTTCAGCAATGGAAACTTTGAACATTGTCCACTCAGGTTCAATGCCCCTAGTCTCCACAGGGACCCTCAGCCTCCACAGGGACCCTCAGCCTCCACAGGGACGCCCAGCCTCCACAGGGACGCCCAGCCT
>NW_023267790.1:0-1095 GCF_013103735.1 Etheostoma cragini
ACACAGAATCTCTATTTCCGTCCAAGTAAATCATCTGAAAAATTAATAAAAATCACTACTGTAAGCATATTATAGGGGTTATATACTAAAACAGTACTCTAGCCTCATGTCTCAACTTAGAACAGAAAAAATCCAGAAAAAAATGACTTATAAAATGGATTTTATATGAATGTATTTCTACAGATGTGTCTTTGCGTTCATCTTATTTCCTATTTCTAAAAAAGCCCCAAAAGTGCAAAATACAAAACTTCTGAAATACAAAAACACATCTACATCACTCACACACATACCTGTAATAACTGCATGATTTATAGGAATAAGTAATCATAATTTGATGAGATGGTGAAATGCCATCAGAAGGTCCTATTTTTGCTTTGACACAGCTGGAGACATCACGGGGTTAGTTTTTTCTGGCCATGTTTGATATCAATCAACTCGTCTTCTTATTGGCTACACAGGGATGACAGGTTTAGGACCTCTTCTTCTAACTGGTGGGATATGCTGTCAATCTTTCCCACGTGGGCCCAATGGGGACTGTGGGATTTGATTGGCTTGGCTCAGGGATATCTCGAGATAGACTGATGCTATTGGCTATCTAGATTTCTCTACGTCAAAACTTGGGCTGAAACTACCAGATTGTGAGGGGACCAGATAATTATGGATTACAAGGCTTGGATATTCTAATACCTTAGGGCAGGGGTCTTCAACGTTTTCCAGGCCAAGGACCCCCAAACTGATGGCGAGATGGAGCGGGGACCCCCTAATTATATATATTGTATAACATTGTGTTATATCAAACTGAAGTAAGTAAGTAATGTCTATTACATATGGAGTAATGTAACAAAAGTAATTTCGCCCTGGGATTATTAAAGTATTTCCGATTCTGATTGTGATTCCTGGTTGATGGGACAGGTGTTGTGAATGAAACGGTGCCCAGCTTCAAAGCGCTCCTGTGTGTCGCTGAATGTGTGCGTTGATGACTGAAAGACATCTTCTTCCTCCATTAATCTGTTTACTGCAGTGTGATGAATTCATGTTAATGTGGATTTAAAGACATTTCAATTATTGGAAAAAATTGCAGGGGGGGGGGGGAAT
>NW_023267791.1:0-1781 GCF_013103735.1 Etheostoma cragini
GGGGGGGGGTGAACGCTAGTCTCATCTGTTTGAAATCCTTCTAACACGAATGAGAAGTAGCGTCACCCAACATCGCTTGGAGCACCTTTACCTTCTCCGGGGACGTAACCCTGCTCTCCGGCCACAACGCCCTGAGTTTAATTAATGTGTGAATGTCAGGTCAGTTTTCCTTCTGTAGAAGCTCCGGGGCTCCTCTGTCCGTGCAGCTCCACACCGAGCGCGTCCTGAATGTTAATTACAGGCTCACAACTCAATCTCCTCGTTCTGTTTCTGAAGTAACGGCATCGGCCCTCAGGCCCAGGATCCAGAGGACAAATGGGAGTAAAGGTTCCTGTAGAGGAGATACTGTCTGTGTGTGTGTCCAATCAATGAATCTTATCTTATCCCTCATGTTGTCCTCATGTTGTCCTCATGTTGTCCTCATGCTGTCCTCATGTTGTCCTCATGCTGTCCTCATGTTGCCCTCATGCTGTCCTCATGTTGTCCTCATGTTGTCTTTATGTTTCCTCATGTTGTCTTCACGTTGTCCTCATGTTGTCCTCATGTTGTCCTCATGTTGTCCTCATGTTGTATTCATGTTGTCCTCATGTTGTCCTCATGTTGTCCTCATGTTGTCTTCATGTTGTCTTTATGTTTTCCTCATGTTGTCCCCATGTTTTCCTCATGTTGTCCCCATGTTTCCCTCATGTTGTCATCATGTTGTCCTCATGTTGTCTTCATGATGTCTTCATGTTGTCTTCATGTTTTCCCCATGTTGTCCCCATGTTGTCCCCCCGTTTGCCTCCATGTTGTCCCATAGTGATCATGTGATGTTGTCCCATAGTGATCATGTGATGGTAGACGTCTGTTGTGTGATTCATTGTGTAAATGAATGGAAACACCTTAAAATGTCTCCAACCAATCCGATGTCCCGGTCTGACCCTAAAGCAGCGTGTGATGTCATCGCCACAGGTTTTCATTGGCTGTAAAGCCGTTGGATGGAAACACACACACACCAGCTTCAGATCGTTAGAAGGACACGAGATGAAGCTCATCAACCGATCTGACGAAGAGTGGGAGGTAGACGGTATCTGAAGCAGAGGTGATTGGTGATGAAGATCTGTAGCTGGAACCCTGACTCCCACACACCAGGCTTCCCTCTGAACCCTAACCCTGCAATTAAGGACAGACGGGGGGGCAGGGACAGAGAGGTTCCTAGCAGCAGGCTTATCATTTGCAACATGTAATTCTGAATCTTTTGAGGTTCCAGCTGTAGTAGTGTGCAGGCTTGTACTGTTGTCTTTTCCTTTATTTGTCCTCGTGTTTTTGTTGCATTCCTAACTGCAGAAAAACTGACCCATCTGGGATGAGAAAGAGCCTGAACTGAACTAAATTCATCTTTCTGTTCATGAAACCAACTTTCTTTCTGTGAATAATCGCCTGATGCCCCTGAATGCATCTTCTCTCCTCTGTAGCAGGACGGAGATCCACGCTCTAAGATTCAGTCCCAAACCATTCCACGTGCTGTCTTCCCCCCTTTCATAATGGTTTAAAGGGACGTACTGACCTACTCTCACAGACCGGGGTCTGGTGCATGTGTCACGTCAGCTGTCCTCTGATCAGATCAATGCTCCGTGGACAACAGGACGGGATGAGACAGACAGGAACAGATTTAGAGTAAGAAGTCTGTCGGCTACACCCTGACCCAGTCGGAACCAACAACAAACTCTGAGCTATACCCGAAAATGTCAAGTTGATTGGTGGGACATGTCCTTTCTGCTTGGAGGGACTGATTGGTGGGA
>NW_023267792.1:0-1719 GCF_013103735.1 Etheostoma cragini
GACTCCATGTAAATAATCACTACTTTTAGCATGTATAGAGCAGCATATCTCCACCAGACTCCATGTACATAATCACTAGTTTTAGCATGTATAGAGCAGCATATCTCCTCCAGACTCCATGTACATAATCACTACTTTTAGCGTGTATATGTATTACTCTTTAACTAAAAGGTCTATCTCTGCAGGAATCCATCCCATAATGTTGTCAGACATCTTTTAATAATAATCTGAGCCGCTTGATGAGAGTCTTACCTCCACAATCACACCCAGATCCTTCACGTAGTCCTTCTCTGATTGGATCATCTCGTTCACCACGAACCTGCAAACACAGGACCTTAATTCACTCTGTTTTGGTATCCATGGTGACATGTTTTCTGATGGTGTGTGTGTTTTTGTGTGTGTGTGTCTTACATGCGTCCTCTCAGCGCCTTGTTCCTCTGCTCCGTGTCCGACTCGTTGGAGCCCTGATCTGAGTCCAGAGCCTGAGTGCACACACAAACTCCTGATTGGTCCAGAACCTTGATAGCATTATTATGTGTGTGTGTGTGTGTGTGTGTGTGTGTGTGTGTGTGTGTGGTTACCTCGGGGTTGCTAGGGTCTTTGATGATCTGCATGGGTGGAGGAAGCAGTGTGTGTGTCTCCTCGTCCGGCTCCTCCTCCCCCCCACTCTGCCCCCCCTCCTCCTTCCTCGCCTTCTGCAAAAAACAGGTTGTTTACTTTGTTTTTGTGTATGTGTGATTTTCTGTATGTGTCTGTGTGTGTGTCTTTGTGCGTGTGTTTATGCGTGTGTTTGCGTCTGTGTGTGTGTGTGTCTGTCTATGTGTGCGTCTGTGTGTGTGTGTGTACATTTACCGTTTGTGCGTTGGCGTTGAGGGGCGTGGTCTGCTCCGGCCTGTTGTCCCGCCTCCTGGTTCTGATTGGAGGTTTCTTCTGTCCGTCGGCCTTCCCTTGGCTCAGCCTCCGCACGGGACTGGTCAACCAGCGCTGCCATGCACGCACACACACACACACGCACACACACGCACACACACGCAGGCGCACACACACGCAGGCGCACACACACGCAGGCACACACATGCACACACACGCAGGCGCACACACACGTACACACACGCACACACACGCACACACACACACGCACACACACGCAGGCGCACACACACGTACACACACGCACACACACGCACACAAACACCATGGCGACGTTACGTCACTGTTCTAAAAAACTACAATACCCATGAGCCTAGGAAGTACCTAAGAGTGTAGTAACTCATGCTAACGGTATTAACCTTCAGTGTGTTTCCGGTTCCAGAGCCGCTGCGTTTGGGACCCGGGGAGCCGGCGGCCCCCAGAGCCCCGCCCACTCCGAACCCCATGGGGGGGGCGGCGCCTGAGAGAGGACGGGCAACAACATGGTGATGACACAGAAACATTGGCACGGTGAGCACATTAAATGATGATTTAGGTATCGTCTTACCTTGGCCGGCGGTCTGCAGCCCCGGACCTTCAGAGCCGAACAAGGTTGAGTCTGACACACACACACACACACACACACACACACACACACACACACACACAATAAAAAAGTGAATTTAATTCTGTATTCAGAAGAAAGAACATTTCTATCCACCGGTCAATCTTGAAATCACCATCACCAAACCCACCAGACTCCATGTAAATAATCACTACTTTTAGTGTGTATAGAGCAGCATATCTCCA
>NW_023267793.1:0-1428 GCF_013103735.1 Etheostoma cragini
ACCTGGGAGTGGTACGGTTGTGTACTGTGTGTAGTGTAGTTGTGTACTGTGTGTAGTACGGTTGTGTACCTGGGAGTGTGGTTACTCAGTCTCTCGGCTCTGTACTGAGGATAGTTGTACGCTACAAACTCGTCGTTGGAGCTGACGCCCGGCCAGCTCAGCTCCGTGGGGGTCCCTGCACCACAAATACACACAAAGTACTTCAAGTACACAGTTCTTAATAGTGAAAAATAACAGAAGCTGATTGGTTCTCACCCAGCAGTTTAAAGATGAAGTGAAGCTCCTCCTCCACCGTGGAACCAGGAAACAACGGTCGACCTGTCGCCATCTCATAGAAGATACACCCAACACCCCTAGAGACAGACAGGGATGGACAAAGAGACAGACAGGAAGACAGACAGGAAGAGACATGCAGACAGACAGGGAGAGTCAGACAGGCAGGGACAGACAGGGATAGACAAAGAGACAGACAGGCAGGGAGAGACAGATAGGAAGGGACAGACAGGGAGAGACAAAGAGACAGACAGACAGGGAGAGACATACAGACAGACAGGGAGAGACAGACAGGCAGGGATAGACAGGGAGAGACAGACAGGCAGGGATAGACAGGGATAGACAAAGAGACAGACAGGAAGACAGACAGGCAGGGAGAGACAGATAGGAAGAGACATGCAGACAGACAGGGAGAGACAGACAGGCAGGGACAGACAGGGACAGACAGGGATAGACAAAAAGACAGACAAACAGGAAGAGACATACAGACAGACAGGGAGAGACAGACAGGCAGGGACAGACAGGGATAGACAAAGAGACAGACAGGAAGACAGACAGGCAGGGAGAGACAGACAGGAAGAGACATACAGACAGACAGGAAGAGTCAGACAGGCAGGGACAGACAGGGATAGACAAAGAGACAGACAGACAGGGAGAGACTGAGTGAGACAAAGTCTGTCCACCAGAGGACGCTCTACAACACTGATTGTGTTTTTGTTCAAAGGACTTTAAGTTACATATTAAAAAAAATATATAACTCTCGTATAATTCAAATAAACTAAATGAGGCAAAATGTAAAAGCCCCGTAAGATTCAGTTCATATCTAACACAGACAAAGGTTTTCTCAGCTGGTCACAGAGTCAACCTGACGTAGTAGTACTACAGTACTACAGTACTACAGTACTACAGTTTACTACAACAGGACCGCAGTACTGACCACATGTCGATGTGAGTGGAGTAGTCCGTGCTGCCCAGCAGGATGTCTGGCGGGCGGTACCACAGCGTCACCACCTCATTAGAGTACGTCTTAGTGGGGATGGACTTCGCTCGAGCCAAACCTGAAACACACACACACAGACACACACACACACACACACACACAGACACACACGCAGACACACACACACAGACACGCACACACACGCACACGCACAC
>NW_023267794.1:0-1018 GCF_013103735.1 Etheostoma cragini
TATCTGTAAATTATAGAGTGGTCTAGACCTGCTCTATCTGTAAATTATAGAGCGGTCTAGACCTGATCTACCTGTAAATTATAGAGTGGTCTAGACCTGGTCTACCTGTAAATTATAGAGTGGTCTAGACCTGGTCTACCTGTAAATTATAGAGCGGTCTAGACCTGCTCTATCTGTAGATTATAGAGAGGTCTAGACCTGCTCTACCTGTAAATTATAGAGAGGTCTAGACCTGCTCTATCTGTAGATTATAGAGAGGTCTAGACCTGCTCTATCTGTAGATTATAGAGAGGTCTAGACCTGCTCTATCTGTAAATTATAGAGTGGTCTAGACCTAGAATATGAAACATGGCTTCCTCCCAAAAAGACTTACATGATGATCTCAGATAGTAACAGTTAGCAGAGAGAGATCACCTTCAGTTCCCACCTTGTCCTCCCTCCCTCCCTCCCTCTCTCTCTCTCTCCATCCCTCACTGTCTCTCTCTCTCTCTCTCTCTCCCTCCCTCCCTCCCTCCCTCCCTCCCTCCATCTTTCCTTCCAGCGTCTCATTTTTCTCTCAGCACCCCCCCCGGCCAGCCCTCAGCCTCATGTTGGGACCATTTTCAATGAATGTCTTCATTCCTCAGCAGGGAGCAGGAGTCTCATTCTTTATGGGCCGGTGCTCGCCCTCATTCTGCATTTATCATCCCTAAAGACGGCGTCCTCCCAAGGACTCCTTGATGGACTCCAACGCATCAAGGCTGCAGCCGAAATCTACTGGACACTAACGAGTAATCAGGATCAGGAAAACTCGTTAGTTCTGGGTTACAGTTGCAAGATATCAGAGTAGAAATATAATAAAATACATAAAATAGAGTGAATATATGTACGGTGTTTGCATAATTAAGGTAGTAGCTCAGACTGTAAGGGGTTGGTTTGGGAACCAGAGGGTCGCAGGTTCAAGATCCAGTATTAGGGACCACTAAGGTCTATATAAAGAGACTTCAGATACAGTATTAGGGACCACTAAGGTCTATAT
>NW_023267795.1:0-1668 GCF_013103735.1 Etheostoma cragini
ACAAAGACAGAAGGACGTGGACGGACGAGGAGACGAGAGACGTTCTGGATTTAATTTATCAGGAACTCGTGAAGGAAATGGCCGACGAAGGTTAGGACGAGGCGTGAGACGTCCTGGGAGACAATGGAAGACGTTCAGACAGACAGACATGTCTCAGAAAAGAGTCTCACAGCGGTGCCGGGGGGACAATGAAAGACATCTGCATCGTCATGTAGGAGGAGAAGGAGAAAACACTAGACTTTCACCTGGAAACAGGTGTTCATGTCCTGGAGAAGTTAAGGAGAAAACACTAGACTTTCACCTGGAAACAGGTGTTCATGTCCTGGAGAAGTTAAGGAGAAAACACCAGACTTTCACCAGGAAACAGGTGTTCATGTCCTGGAGAAGTTAAGGAGAAAACACCAGACTTTCACCAGGAAACAGGTGTTCATGTTCTGGAGAAGTTAAGGAGAAAACACCAGACTTTCACCAGGAAACAGGTGTTCATGTCCTGGAGAAGTTAAGGAGAAAACACCAGACCTTCACCAGGAAACAGGTGTTCATGTCCTGGAGACGTTAAGGAGAAAACAGCAGACTTTCACCAGGAAACAGGTGTTCATGTCCTGGAGAAGTTAAGGAGAAAACATCAGACCTTCACCAGGAAACAGGTGTTCATGTCCTGGAGAAGTTAAGGAGAAAACACCAGACTTTCACCAGGAAACAGGTGTTAATGTCCTGGAGAAGTTAAGGAGAAAACACCAGACCTTCACCAGGAACCAGGTGTTCACGCCCTGGAGAAGTTAAGGAGAAAACACTAGACTTTCACCAGGAAACAGGTGTTAATGTCCTGGAAAAGTTAAGGAGAAAACACAAGACTTTCACCAGGAAACAGGTGTTCACGCCTTGGAGAAGTTAAGGAGAAAACACTAGACTTTCACCAGGAAACAGGTGTTCATGTCCTGGAGAAGTTAAGGAGAAAACACTAGACTTTCACCAGGAAACAGGTGTTCATGTCCTGGAGAAGTTAAGGAGAAAACACCAGACTTTCACCAGGAAACAGGTGTTCATGTCCTGGAGAAGTTAAGGAGAAAACACCAGACTTTCACCTGGAAACAGGTGTTCATGTCCTGGTGAAGTTAAGGAGAAAACACCAGACTTTCACCAGGAAACAGGTGTTCATGTCCTCTCTGTCGCGTCCGGTTGGCTTGTCACACATGTGTTGAAGCACTGTGAGTCATCCTCCTGTAACTTAGCAACAGCCAATCAGACGACAGCATGGCAGCATCCACAGAGCTGATTCTGGACGAGAGGGTGTCGAGTTCTGCACTTTGGGTGAAAACTGAGTCAAAGCCTGAAAGTGTGAGAGAACTGGGGAGGGAGGGGGAGAGAGGGAGGGAGAGAGAGGGAGAAAGAGGGAGATGGAGAGAGAGAGAGAAAGAGACAAGGGGAGAGAGAGAAAGAGAGGGAGAGAGGGAGAGAGACCAGTGTTACTGTCAAAGGGCAGTGGAGCGTAACACTTCTCCAGGGTACATCACTCTGATTTCCCTGTGTGTGTGTGTGTCTGTGTGTGTGCGTGCGTGTGTCTGTATGTGTGTGTTTGTGTGTGTGTGAGTCTGTGTGTCTGTGTGTGTCTGTGTGTGTGTGTGTGTGTGTCTGTGTGTGTGTGTGTGTCTGTATGTGTGTGTGTGT
>NW_023267796.1:0-1194 GCF_013103735.1 Etheostoma cragini
TCACACTAACACACGCTCACACACACAAACACACTCACACACACTCACTCACACACACTCTCAGACACGCACACACTCACACACACACACACAATCACACACACACACACACTCTCAGACACACACAGACTCACACACACACACACACTCACACACTCAAACACACACACTCACACACTCACACACACACACACGCGCACAAACACACACACACTACCACTATCTACAGAGTCCATGTGTGTTTTTAAATTAACCTTTTCTTATTGGAAACTTCAGAAATTTGCGTCTGTTTTTCAAAATAAAAGCAGGTAATTATATTTCACAATAAATGTCACAGCAGTGGGCTCAAGGTCTATAACACATATTATATTATCAGTGTGTGTTTGTGTGTGTGTGTATGTTTATGTGTCTATGTGTCTACATGTCTACGTGCTTGTTTTTGTGCGTGCGTGTGTATGTGTATATGCATGCTTGCGTGTGTTTGTGTGTGTGTCTATATGTGTGTGTGACTGTGTGTCTCTGTGTGTGTGTCTACGTGTGTGTACGTGTCTTCTTTTGTGTTTGTGTGTGTGTATGTGTCTACTTGTGTGTGTGTCTGGGTGTGTTTGTGTGTGTGTCTACGTGTTTATGTGTTTGTGTGTGTGTGTGTGTGTGTGTGTGTGTGTATGTGTGTTTTTGTGTGTACGTTTCCGTGTGTGTTTGTATAATAAATATTATATTATATATGATTGGTTTAAAAAAATGCCAATAAACAAGAGCAGGATGTTCTCCCATCCCAGAATGCAGTGTGGACCCTCCTCCACCGCGCTGTGGAGGAGGGTCTGGCTCCGCGAGACTACATCTCAGATAATGAGCCTTGGCCTCACGCTGCAATGTCGGTGTTGTCCTGCAGGAGGCGGCGCTGAGGGCCTTCTACCTCCCTGATGAACCTCTGGGCTACGAGCTGCAGGACGTCGGTAGCGTGCAGCGTCTCCATAGCGACGACATCCTCAACCGCAACGGCGGCCCAGACAACCGAAGCTTTCCGAAGGACGGCGGCGACGCCTGGCTGCTGAGGGCCAAGCCCCGAGACGCCGAGGACATCAGGGTGTACGCCGGCTGGCCCAGGTCAGACAGACCACTACTTTTAGCGTGTATAGAGCAGCATATCTCCACCAGACTCCATGTAAATAATCACTACTTTTAGCGTGTATA
>NW_023267797.1:0-3392 GCF_013103735.1 Etheostoma cragini
ACCCTCAGATTAAAAGTCTGATGCTCTACCGACTGAGCTACCCAGGCTTCTATAACTGCCACCTGTGGAAAAAACAATGTCCTGACCTACAAAATGAAGTAAGTGGTCACTGTGTCCAAATCCTTGTTATAGAAGTTATATATCATGAATTTAAAGATAATTGCAAATTGTTGACCCAATTTTCAGTTTATTTCCCATCTGGCAGGGACATTTCTGAATTCAGGTGGACATTGTGGACAGAAACATTGGTGGATCTTGATTCCCACCATAGGATTTGGCCTGTATTGCAAATTGCCTTCACATCCAGCACAATGTATTGCCATTGTCAAGCAGTTCGCCATACTGGTGACTTTATTCCATGTCTCTATGAACGGCCTTATATTTGGGCTGACAGTTGAGAAACCTTCCCTTGTTAACTATGCCATGGATGATTGAGAACCTACTATATCATGACATGTTTAATTTCTATATTATAATTTTTTAAACAAGTCCTACTGAAGCTCTTTCGGATCAGTCAGGATAGCTAAACGGTCCAAGGTGCTGCGGTCAGGTTGCAGTCTCCAGTGGAGGCGTAGGTTCAAATCCCACTTCTGAAAACAATTGTTTTCATTTGGAAATAATGTCTGAGATTGCTATTTTTTTAGACAGAAAGGTTTGGACACAGTACATGTATTGTCAACACATGTAAAGCTACTGACTATGATTTAACCAAGGGATTCGGTAAAAATTATTTTTTGTTTGTTGTAAAACTCTTTGTGTACAAAACAGGAGAAAATGGTTCTTTGTTGCATCCAGGTTGTTATGTATAACAGATAAAAAGTGCAAATTGACATAATTCCATCCAATACGGGCAAGACAGGGTTGACAGATAGATTTTAAAATCCACACAGATAAACAGTCATCGTAGCTGTTTGCAGGATTGCCGCAAAATTTACCGAGATTAAACTGGACCGTAAAGTGGCGACTATACGAAAAGAGAGAAGTACTTCCACTTGTTGTTACCTGTCGTTGCTATGGATAAAAAGAGTTCACAATCACACATTTCCTTAGGGGCCCATAGTGGAGGGAATGATAAAACATTTGGCCCTGGATGCATAGAATGCCTGGCATATTGAGCGACAAATGTCGGAGGTTGTACAAATCTTTCTGCAGACCTTCACCAGCTAAATATCAATTCCCATAGGGAGTTGAACCCAGGCCAATTGGGTGAAAACCAGGAATCCTAACCATTAGACCATATGGGACTGCCTACAAATGAACAACAGGAATTTCATGAATAAATTCATAGTCTGGCTGGAACCAGGCCTTTTCTTGAACGAGAATGAAGAAGCTTCTTAAGTAAATTTTATCTTGAAGCTTTTGAGGGTTCTTTAGGTTTTTATCTGCTTTAACTATTACCAAACAGCGGGGGCAGGGAGCAGAGCAGAGCGGCCGCTAGGGAGGAATCCTCCTCCGTGTTCAGCTCCATTTTGAACTGGCGGTAAAAAACTTAATGTCAGAACTTTATGACAAATAGAAATGTTGACAGGTTGATTTCTGTTAAAAACAAACAACTATAGTCAATATAAAAAGAAAATATATATATGAAAAGCTGTCTTGGTTCATCTTTCCACTGTTCCTACAATCACCGATCTGGTCTGGTTGGAAACTAAGAGATCTAAACTAAAAGGATGTTCCTCTTTGACTAAAAGGTCTATCTCTGTAGGAATCCATCCCATAATGTTGTCACACACTTAGAATAATGATCTGAGTCTGTCAGCAGCAACAACACAACCTTTAGTGGACGCTGACTTTACCTTTAAATTAGGAGACTAAACAGAGACAACGGAGTCCTGCCAAGACAGGCGGCAAAGAGTCTTATAATACATAAAAGACCGGACAATGGTTCCATACTACACCACAAATCTCTGTAGATAATAACACAAAAACAAGACATTACACTTAACTTAAGCAGACATCCAACTTAAAAAAAGGTTCCACTGAGATTTGAAGTCAGATCACTGGATTCAGAGTCCAGAGTGCTAACCATTACACCATGGATCCTTTAAAAGTGTTAGTAGGGTTTGCTAGGCAGTTTCTTTCATAATATCCACATGTGTGATGTTGAAGGCACACAACAATCACAATGAAGCAAAAATGATTGGCCAGAGGATGTGTTGAAAAGCAAGTCAAGAACAGGTTTTGAAGGACTTGACACAGACAGTGAATACAGTAGTAGATACAGTGAAGAAAATAAGTATTTGAACACCCTGCTATTTTGCAAGTTCTCCCACTTAGAAATCATGGAGTGTCTGAAAT
The DNA here is from genome assembly GCF_013103735.1 of Etheostoma cragini. Lineage (NCBI taxonomy): Eukaryota > Metazoa > Chordata > Actinopteri > Perciformes > Percidae > Etheostoma > Etheostoma cragini. Next base: position 2,299 of record NW_023267797.1, read on the forward strand.
TTTCATCGTAGGTGCATGTCCACTGTGAGAGACATAGTCAAAAAAAATTCAAAAATCACAATATGATTTTTTAACTATTTATTTGTATAATACAGCAGCAAATAAGTATTTGAACACCTGAGAAAATCAATGTTAATGCATCTAATTTAGGATAATGAATGGATTGGAGGTGGACGTTTTGAAGGAAGACTAAGAAGTCTTTGAGGGTTAGAATTCTAGCTGATAGACAGGTGTCCAAATACTTATTTTCAGCTGTATCATACAAATAAATGGTTAACAAATCACACATTGTGATTTTTTTTTTTTAGATTATGTCTCACAGTGGACATGCACCTACGATGACAATTTCAGACCCTTCATGATTTCTGAAGTGGGCTGAAGTGGGAGAACTTGCAAAAGAGCAGGGTGTTCAAACACTTATTTCCTCACTGTATGTATTATAAAGACGTGGACGTTTGAGAAATGTCACTTCAACTACAAAGAAAACAGTTAAGGACAAATTGTTGGCCAAATCTACAAAGTCAAAATGATTTGCATGGAAATGAATGAATGTTGGGAAAGTCAAAAGAGGAAGTCTTTTACAAAAAATCTCAGATTTAACTAAGGGATTGGGTTACAAGTCCAACCGTTTTGATGCCAGCTGTTTCACCACAGTCTATAGTTGATATTTCTATATTAAAACAAGTATATTCAAGCAAGAATGTATTTATTTTGCAAGCTTATGTGAACATTGTGCTGCATTATATAGTTATTGTGTACACCACCATACAGATGGTTTTAAGAATCCAGAGAATAGGAAAAGCTGTGCTGTTTTATTCCAGAATTGAAAGTTAAATGTTTCTCTACACCTTTTTGTAAAACATCCCCCTGGGACATGTGGTGCTTGCAATCAAATGGAGACTGCAGATCATGTTTTCCTTTAATCCCTAAAATTTTAAATGAAGGACTGTTGTTGGGGAATGGACTGGAATGTGAAGGAATTAAACACAAGGACATTAACCCGAACGCTGAAGATGTCTCCACTTAATTGTATAACAGGTCAAATGTCTTAACCCTTGTGTTGTCTTCCTGTCAACATTTTAAATCAGCACTTT
>NW_023267798.1:0-1179 GCF_013103735.1 Etheostoma cragini
AGGTGTGTTCAGGTGAATTCTGGGCGTGCTGGTCTTACAGGGAGGTGTGTTCAGGTGCATTCTGGGCGTGCTGGTCTACATGTGTGTTTGTATGTACGGTGGGTTCAGAAAGTATTCAGACCCCTTTAAACTTCTACCATTTACAAAAAATGTAACAAGTCGATTTTATTTCCCATTGATGTTCTCAGCACAATCGTGACAGAAAAAAAAACAGAAACGTAGAAATCTTTGCAAATTTATTAAAAAATAAAAACTGAAATATTACCTGGTCCTAAGTATCCAGACCCTCTACTGGGGCTCTCATATTTAACTCCCATGCTGGACGTTTCTTCTGGTCCTCCTCGAGATGGTTCTCCTCCTCACTGGAGTCCTGCTGGGTGTCATTACACTGATTGGACCTGATTAGGAAAGGTACACACCTGTCTATGGAAGACCAAGCCAGAACCAGGGCCCGGCCAGAACTCGGACTCAGCAGCAAACCGGGCCCAGCCAGAACCAGGGCCCAGCCAGAGCCCGGGGAGATCTGAAGATGGCCGTCCACCAACGTTCCCCATCCAACCTGAAGGAACTGGAGGGAGTCCAGAACCAGGTGTGAACCTGTTCCATCATTCCCAGGAAGACTCAGAGCTGAACTAGCTCCAGAGGGTCTGAATCCTCAGGACCAGGTGATAAATCAGTTCTTCTTTTTTTAATAAAAATGCAAAAACATCTTTATTTGTTTTCTTTCTGTCCATGAGGTGCTGAGTGAACTTTCTGTACCAACTGTGTGTGTGTTTTTGGGTGTGTGTGTTTGTGTGTCTGTATGTGAGTGTGTTTACGTCTGAGTTGTTTGTTTGTATGTGTTTGTGTAAGTGTGGGTCTGTATGTGACTGTGAGTGTCACTGTGTGTATGTGAATGTGTTTGTTTGTCTGAGTATGTGTGTGAGTTTGTGTTAGTACAGTTTGTATGTGTGAGTGTTTCTCTAAGTGAGTGTGTTTACGTCTGAGTTGTTTGTGTGTATGTCTCGATGTGTTTGTGTAAGTGTGTGTCTGTATGTGTTTGTGAGTAAATGTGTGTTTGTCTGAGTGTGTGTCTGTGAACATGACTTGTTTTGAAACAAATCTATCTATATCTGAGGCAGCAGCTGACTACAGCGTGGTGTGTGGCGCCCTCTGGAGGCCTGAAGGTGTTACCGCGCG
>NW_023267799.1:0-2121 GCF_013103735.1 Etheostoma cragini
ATGAAAGGAAAGGACATAGGAGAGATGAAAGGAAATAGGAGAGATGAAAGGAAAGGACATAGGAGAGATGAAAGGAAAAAGGATAGATGAAAAAATGGGAGAGATGAAAGGAAAGAACATCTATCTACCTATCTTTCCATCCCTCCACCCATCCATCCATCCATCCCTCCATCCCTCCATCCCTCCATCCATCCATCCCTCCATCCCTCCATCCATCCATCCATCCCTCCATCCCTCCATCCATCCATCCATCCATCCATCCACCCATCCCTCCATCCATCCATCCATCCATCCATCCCTCCATCCATCCATCCATGCCTCCCTCCCTCCATCCATGCCTCCATCCCTCCATCCCTCCCTCCATCCATCCCTCCCTCCCTCCCTCCATCCCTCCCTCCATCCCTCCATCCATCCCTCCATCCATCCATCCGGTACCTGGAAGGTCTGGAAGCTGGTGACGGAGCCGTATCTGCAGTACATGACGTAGTGTTCACAGTTGTACCACAGCAGGCTGTAGGAGCCGTGACCCTGCAGCGCCTCCGCCCGCCGGGCCACCGCGGCCCCCCCCAGCGCCGGCAGGCTGCAGACCTGCACGCAGACCACCAGGTCAACCACGATCACAAACACTCTATGGACCCCCCAGGGGAAGTTCAGTGTAATAATAATAACAATGGTAACAGTAGAGTATGCACAAAACAGATATTATTGTCCAGTCTAACATGTCTTCTCCACCAAGGCTAACCAGGTGCTGGTCCTGGTCTCTATCTCTAGACCAGCGCTACGTTGGTGCTGAGTTGGAACCGTGTTCTTGGCCCAGTGAAAGACTCATTCTCCCAAAATGCATCACAGAGCGCCTCAGGAGGTCAGTCCTGCCTGTGGCCTCATCTCGTCCTCCGGGGTCCAAGAGACCCGTTCTGCCCTTAAACGCGTATCCCACTACCATTGTCTCGTCCTCTGTGGTCCCAGAGACCCGTCCTGCACTCGACCTTGTGTCCCACTATCCTTGTCTCGTCCTCCGGGGTCCCAGAGACCCCTCCTGCACTCGACCTTGTGTCCCACTATCCTTGTCTCGTCCTCCGGGGTCCCAGAGACCCGTCCTGCACTCGACCTCGTGTCCCACTATCCTTATCTCGTCCCCCGGGGTCCCAGAGACCCGTTCTGCCCTTAAACGCATATCCCACTACCCTTGTCTCGTCCTCTGGGGTCCCAGAGACCCGTCCTGCACTCGACCTCGTGTCCCACTATCCTTCTCTCGTCCCCCGGGTTCCAGAGACCCGTCCTGCACTTGAGCTCATGTCCCACTAACCTCAGCTCGTCCTCCAGGGTCCCTAGATCCGTCCTGTACTCAAACGCGGATCCCACACACTTATCTTGTCCTCAGGGGTCCCTAGACCCGTCCTGTACTCAAACGCGGATCCCACTACCCTCATCTCGTCCTCCAGGTTCTCAGGGACACGTCCTGCACTCTAAAGCGTATCCTAATACCCCTATCTCGTCCCCCGGGGTCCCAGAGACTCGTCCTGCACTCTAAAGCAGATCCCACTAGCCTCATCTCGTCCCCCGGGGTCCCAGAGACCCGTCCTGCACTCGAACGTGTTTCCCACCAGCCTCATCTCTTTCAAATTGGTCTGGACTTTGGCTCTACTTTTTGTTGCAGAATATTTTCTGCTTTTATCGTTGAAAGCAGACATGTAGTGTAGCGAGTGCTTTCCTCTCCGAGCCCGGCGGAGTCACCTTGTCCATGGTGTTGATGAGTATCTCCGATCCGTAGGCAAACTCCTCCACCGAGTCCACCCGCACACTGCCACACTGGGGATAAATAAAAATAAAAATACTTCTTCAAACAATGCAGAAATATGGAAGTAGTGTTACTGTTTTTACAGATTTTACACTCTAAAAGTAACAAGATCAGGAAATATCCCTGGCATCTATCAGTCTGGGTCGAGTGGTCGGTACCATTGACTCCCAGTCGGGGTCGAGTGGTCGGTGCCGTTGACTCCCAGTCGGGGTCGGGGGTCGGTGCCGTTAACTCTAAGTCTGGGTCGGGGTGTTGGTGTCGTTGACTCCCAGTCTGGGTCGGGGGGTCGGTGTCGTCGACTCCAAGTCTGGGTCGGGGGGTCG
>NW_023267800.1:0-1334 GCF_013103735.1 Etheostoma cragini
ATTTTAACATAGGGGGGTGTATACTTATGCCCCTGTATTTTAACATAGGGGGGTGTATACTTATGCCTCTGTATTTTATACAAATTTCTGATATAGAAACTTTTAGAAAATGGGCCAGTTTGACCCGAGGACACCAGGAGGGGTAATAATCATGGCTGTCCATTAGAACTGGGCCATGTGGTGAAAATCAGATTTTCGGCACGAAGCAGTCCCGGAATTGGAACTTTTTGCCAAAAAAGAACATGAAATCAACCTTGACAGTTACCAAGCTGTTACATTTAATCTTTTATCCATAAAATCCATATCCAGCAACATGGTCTTGTCCCTCCTGCAGCTCCCTCGCTCAGCAGCCTGTCCTCCTTCGTGATGCTCCCCCTCCCTGAGGACGAGGTCGCCGCGCAGCTCCAGAAACTGGTGGACCAGTGTCGCCACGGCAACAACTACTGCAAACAAGTGCTCAGCCTCTACCAGCTCGCCAAGGTACCCAACTCCACCCAATAATACTGCACCGTCACTTTGAGAACCGTTTATCCCTCATGTTGTCCTCTTGTTGTCCCCATGTTGTCTTCGTGATGTCCTCATGTTGTCCCCATGTTGTCCCCATGTTGTCCCCATGTTGTCCTCATGTTGTCCTTATGTTGTCCCCATGTTGTCCTCATGTTGTCCTTATGTTGTCCCCATGTTGTCCTTATGTTGTCCCCATGTTGTCCTCATGTTGTCCCCATGTTGTCCTCAGGTTGTCTTCGTGATGTCCTCATGTTGTCCTTATGTTGTCCCCATGTTGTCCCCATGTTGTCCTCATGTTGTCCTCATGTTATCCCCATGTTGTCCCCATGTTGTCCTCTTGTTGTCCCCATGTTGTCCCTCATGTTGGCCTCATGTTGGCCTCAGGTTGTCCTCATTTTGTCTTCATGTTGTCCTCATGTTGCCCTCATGTTGTCCTCATGTTGTCCTCTTGTTGTCCCCATGTTGTCCTCATGTTGTCCCCATGTTATCCCCATGTTGTCCCCATGTTGCCCTCATGTTGTCCTCATGTTGTCCTCTTGTTGTCCTTATGTCGTCCTCATGTTGTCCTCTTGTTTTCCCCATGTTGTCCCCATGTGGTCCTCATGTTGTCCCCATGTCATCCTCATGTTGTCTTCATGTTGTCTTGGCGGGGAGAGCAGAGAAAGGGGAAGTAACATTTCCCCTTATGACCTCATAAGGGGAAGATTCCAGATCGGCCCATTAGAGCTTTAATTTTCTCAAAGGCAGAGCAGAATACCCAGGGCTCTGTTTATACCTATCTCCATTTCTAGCCACTGGGGGGCCATAGTTAGGCTGGGGGGGGGGGG
>NW_023267801.1:0-1014 GCF_013103735.1 Etheostoma cragini
ACTGGTTTAAATCAGTTATAGTCTAAGTATTAGAATAATAAAACCACATTTATTAATGTTTTGGCTCATTAAAAGACCATTTATTAAGACTTGTCTCTGGTCTACATGTCCTAGGAGAGGACACAGGGCGCTGGTGAGCAAGACGAGTCACATCTGGACTGGAGGGAAGAAGGAGAGGAAGAGGGGGGGGGGGGGGGGGGGGGGGGGGGGGGGGGGGGTTGCTGGTGAGTCTCAGTCCAGAGAACACCGTGGTCCAGGGACGGGGACTGGCCAAAACCACCACCCTTTTCTTCTGGTAGGTAGACCACGTTTCTCATTTTAAATGTGCTATATCTCTAAAAAATGCCCACATAAAACCCCTCAAAGTTCACATTCTACCAAATGTAGTTGTTCCACGTGTGTGTCCTTGGATTGTGTCGGTTGTGTAGTTGAAATATGTTCCATATGCATGTTTATATTGGGGCGTTTTGGGGATTTAAGCAACCCGGCGGTCTATGTTAGACAAGAGAACGTCTTGTCCTCCAACACTGTAAAAAATATCCCTTTGAAAAAATGGACAATTTAACTTCAATAATGGATGCGTGGTGCGTGACACTTCAACTGTTGTGTTAATGCAGTTGAATACTTTTTGGGGGATTTAGATTCAAGTTGTTTTTGTGTTTTTTGGGGGGTTCTGGATGCCTTGGGGAGGTTTTGTCCCTCATGTTGAACATTTATTTCCTAGAACATTACCCCAAAACAATGTTAACTCCTTTGCAAAACCAATGAAATATTAAAGGAGATTTTCTCTTGTGAGGGAATTCTAGCGTTGAAAATGTTCACTAGTTCATCCAAGTTAGGACATTTTTTGCAGTGTGATGACTTAAGTTTGGACACACACACAGTTACATGCACACACACACACACACACACACACACAGTTACATGCACACACACAGTTACATGCACACACACACACACACATGCACACACACACACACAGTTACATGCACACACACAGTTACATGCACACAC
>NW_023267803.1:0-3080 GCF_013103735.1 Etheostoma cragini
AGAGAGAGCGAGATAGATAGCTATAGCTAGCATACCAGGCTAGCTAGCTAGCCTGGTATGCTAGCTATAGCTATCTATCTCGCTGGTAGGTAGCTAGCTAGCTATAGGTTAGCTATGTTGGTAGGTAGATAGATTGATAGATTGATAGACAGATAGATTGATAGACTGATAGATTGATAGATAGATAGATAGATAGATAAATAGATAGATTGATAGATAGATAGATTGATAGATTTAGCATGGTGAACTACTGGGTTTGTGCTTGGTGTACAAACTCCCCCCAACAGGACACAGGGTCCATGGCTTCTGTCCCTGGTAGGGGGATATCAGTATGGTTTCTCTCGGGTTGAAGAGCCGACCGCCGTGCCGTGTGCACACGCCCCTCTCCGCTTGCCCTGCCCCGAGACCGAGAAGCACCGTGATCGGTGCTGCCCGCCGAAAAAGAGAGCCGGCTACGGTAAGCCTCATGCTGATGTTAACAATCTAGCTGAAACTGGTAAACACACTACTATCTACAGCCACAAGAGGGCGCTCTGGGCTCTAGGCTGGTGTCAACTACATCCTGTTCCTAAAGACAACTGACAAAGACTGAACACAAACAAAATGCCCCCAAAAAGAAAATCCTATTCTGCAGCCCTGCGGTCCGTCTAGCTGTCTATTTGTATGTCTGTCTTCTTCATTATCTCGGTCTATCTCAATGGGAGCGGTCAAACTGGAAAGTGTCCCCACAAAGACGTCCTTACTTAAGGAAGTTAGACCGCAGCACCAGACTCGCCCCCGAAGCCTTCCCGTCCCTCGTCCTGCACCCACGCACACTGGCTTTCATACAGTAGGTCAGTGCTGTGCAACAGAATAACAACGCTGGATTTTATCATACAAACACCAGATTTTTCCGAAGGTGTTCTCAAATGTGTTATTCTGTAGACTACAGACTACAGACTAGCGGATTACAGACTAGCAGACTAGCGGATTACAGACTAGCAGACTAGCGGACTAGCGGACTAGCAGACTAGCGGATTACAGACTAGCAGACTAGCGGACTAGCGGACTACAGACTAGCAGACTACAGACTACAGACTACAGACTAGCGGACTACAGACTAACGGACTACAGACTACGGACTACAGACTAGCGGACTACAGACTAGCGGACTACAGACTACAGACTAGCGGACTACAGACTAGCGGAATACAGACTAGAGACTACAGACTAGCGGTATACAGACTAGCGGACTACAGACTAGCGGACTACAGACTAGCGGACTAGCAGACTACAGACTAGCGGACTACAGACTAGCGGAATACAGACTAGAGACTACAGACTAGCGGAATACAGACTAGCGGACTACAGACTAGCGGACTACAGACTAGCGGAATACAGACTACAGACTAGAGACTACAGACTAGCGGAATACAGACTAGAGACTACAGACTAGCAGACTACAGACTAGCGGACTACAGACTAGCGGACTAGCAGACTACAGACTAGCGGACTACAGACTACAGACTAGCGGACTACAGACTAGCAGACTAGCGGACTACGGACTAGCGGAATACAGACTAGAGACTACAGACTACAGACTAGCGGACTACAGACTAGCGGACTAGGAGACTACAGACTAGCGGACTACAGCCTACCGACTAGCGGACTACAGACTACCGACTAGCGGACTACAGACTAGCGAACTACAGACTACTGACTACAGACTAGCGGACTACAGACTACAGACTAGCGGACTACCGACTAGCGGACTACAGACTAGCGGACTACAGACTACAGACTGACGACTACAGACTAGCGGACTACAGACTACCGACTAGCGGACTACAGACTAGCGGACTACAGACTAGTGGACTACAGACTAGGAGACTACAGACTAGCGGACAACAGACTAGCGGACTACAGACTACAGACTAGCGGACTACAGACTACAGACTAGCGGACTACAGACTAGCGGACTACAGACTAGAGACCTAAGACTAGCAGACTACAGACCAGCGAATTACAGACCAGTGGACTAGCAGAATACAGACTAGCGGACTACAGACTACAGGCTAGCGGACTACAGACTAGCGGACTACAGACTAGCGAACTACAGACTAGCGGACTACAGACTAGCGGACTACAGACTAGCGGACTACAGACTAGCGAACTACAGACTAGCGGACTACAGATTAGCGGACTACAGACTAGCGGACTACGGACTACAGACTACGGACTACAGACTGTTGTTACTGGAGCTAGAAGGCTGCCATCAACACGTGGACTATGTAATCAGAACCACAACGTGGGGGGAATGATTTAATTAGGGATCATTTTCAGGGGGTTCACAGGTGGGACTGGCAAGTTAGCCCATAGCTAGCATGATGCCTTCTACTTCTAGATAACGTTACCGGTACTTATCTACTAATGACTTGATCACTGTCACTACAAATATAGAAAGCGTTAACTTTTACTCAGTGCTATTCACTGTCAGTAACACTGCTGTTCGTAGACTAGCTAACGCTAGCAGTCTCCACCGACTCTCCTCTCCTTCTCCTCGGACCATGCTGGCGGCCATCGGTTCATTTGGCCTCTCGCGTCTCACAGGTTCAAAATGATAAGGCTGCTTCTTTCCTCCTCTTCCTCACCCCAGTCAGTTGCCATAGTTTCCGTGCTAGACTGAAGCTTCTCTCCCCAACGTCATCATCATATTGCGTTAAAAAAGACAGCTAACACCAGAAACTACCAAAAACAGGCCTTTAACACTATTTGGAGATATTTCTAAACATATTTTTAAACATGTTTCAAACATGATATCTGGAGTACTGTAGGCACCCAATAATCAAAAGTGGTGGTTAACCCGCAACATGGTCATTAAAGACTCTGTTCGTTCGTAGTTTATTTCCAAAGAAACACGACGATGTAGAAATGGTTCCGTTAGCCTAGCGTAGCAGCCGTAAGACCAGAATGCACCTGAACACACCTCCGTGTAAGACTCCCTGTGTGTGTCTGTGTGTGTCTGTGTGTGTGTGTGTCTGTGTGTCTGTGTGTCTGTGTGTGTGTGTGTGTGTGTCTGTGTGTGTGTGTGTGTGTATGTG
>NW_023267804.1:0-1098 GCF_013103735.1 Etheostoma cragini
TTTTTGCTTTTTCATCTTTGTTGTGATTGTTGTGTGGCTTCAACTGGACTCTGAATCCAGCGATCTGACTTCAAATCTCGCTGGAACCTGTTTTTAAGTTGGATGTATGCATTAGCTTAAATTACGTGTAATGTCTTGTTTGTGTAGTAGTATCTATATAGATTTGTGCTGTAGTATGGAACCATTGTCCTGTCTTTTATGTATTATGAAACTTATTGCTGCCGGTCTTGGCAGGACTCCCTGAAAGAAGATGATATGCGTCTCTATGATTAAACATTATAAAACTATAACGAGACAGGGTGGCTGGGAAAACCTGAATCCTGACTGTCCATCTTCGTTCACATTCAAGAGAAGCCCTGTTTCCAGCCAGACTCTGAATTGATTCATGAAATCCCTGTTATTAGTATGGAATCAGTCCCATATGGTCTAGCGGTTGGGATTCCTGGTTCTCACCCAGGTGGCCTGGGTTCAACTCGCAGTATGGGAATTGGTATTTAGCTGGTTAGGGTCTGCAGTTAGATCTGTAAGATCTCCAATATTGTTCCTAAATTAGAGCTGTAGTTATGTACATGCCCAACACGTTAGACTTTGCTGTAATTTCTACAGTTAGTTACCGTAAAATACCATAACTTTCTTTTCCGGTTCATTACTGTAATATGCATTACATTATGGGTAGTAACATTTAATTTGCATTTATTTACTGTATTTTTTGAATAAAATTGTTAGTTCATGTTATAGAAGAATAGAAATGAAATGGAAAAATAAATCAACTCTATAAAATTAAACTATTTAATTTTATAGAAATATTTTACATTTGATTTATTATGCTTTTAGCAGTGAAGGTAATTAAACAATTACTTGCTAAAAGCATAATACATTTTTGAATTTATTTGTAGAGACAAACAACCTGGATGATGTTAAACTCAGATAAATCTGAAGTTATTGTTCTAGGTCCCAAGCACCTCCGTGACCCAAAGAGATAGTTACTCTGGATGGCATCACCCTGGCCTCCAGCATCGGTGTGAGGAATCTTTTCACCTACGTAAAAATGCAAAATAAATATTTGTATAAATATTAAATGTATTATGTTTCAGTTTC
>NW_023267804.1:1142-3168 GCF_013103735.1 Etheostoma cragini
ATTAAGTTTACTTTTCAGCAGCTCATTTCACTCAAGACACCTGCAGCAACAGATGCTTGGCCAAACATCAACAACCTGGACATTAATGCTGATACAATGTGTAGGAATTAGCAGAGAATGGTTTCTATCCATCGACCTTTGGGTTATGGGTCCAGCACGCTTCCGCTGCGCCACTCTGCTCTACTACTTATGGTCAGGGGAAGGATAATTCTGGGATTCACATTTTGAAGGAACGGTGGCAACAAAGGTTCAAAAAGCTTTCGGGTGGCAAAGTTTAACATTTGGTAGACCTTGCAACTATCTTTTATGTGAGCTTCCTGCTTACCTCGAAGAAACTTGAAGGAGTCTACTGAATGCTCTCTCTTTTATACCTCAGACTATCAGACAGCACAACAAGCACTTTACAGTTTTTATTGTACTCTGTTATTGTTTCATATTATAGTTTATTTATTGTTCTGTGTTCATGCTGCAGTTTTTAATGGGTGTTACAGCAGGTATGAACACTGTAATTTCCATTTTTACTGATGTTTTTATGGGTGTACCCTTGATCAGGTGTGCACATTTCACTTCAGACAATGAAGGAGATGCTTAGTTAAACACCAATAGTGTGTAAAATGGCTTAATGTTTATACTAATCATAGCTACTAGCAGAGGATGGTTTCTATCCATCAACCTCCGGGTTATGAGCCCAGCATGCTTGCGCTGCGCCACTCTGCTCCATTATTTTAGGCCTAGGGGCTGGAAAATCTGTGATCCACATTTTGAGGGAAGGACCAAGGGTCCAACAGCTCACGGGTTGCAAAATTAAACATTTGGTAGACCTTGCAACTATGTTTTATGTGAGCTTCCTGATTACTCACACATTGATTATTCACATGGAAGACTAGTGATTGGCTGGTGTTTTGAAAAAAATCATTGTTAGTAAGGATATAAACATCAGCAAGGAGTCTACCAAGTTGCCTCTTATCATTTTAGTTTGGAAAGCGGCCCACCAAGTCAGTCTTACCGCGATGATTGGACGGCGTCGACTTGGGTTTTTGGCTGCTCTCGAGCAGAAGGCGGTACTCACTCTGGTTTCTCTTCATAAGGCATAAGCCTTTCGCCTTTTACTAAAGACTTCCTTGGAGGTGAACGCTGTGCTAAGCTAAGCTTTGCTGTTTGGCCGAGCCTTTTGTACTTGCTTTTGCTTACCTTTGCTTTTATTCATCAGCTCTGTTTTTATCCCACCCAGAAAAGGGATTTTAAACCTGGAACGAGCCATCTTTTATTTCCTGTGGAATGAGTTGTGGAAGTTTCTTGTTAAAGCGAGGGAGGAATTTGGTTTGAAGAAAAGACTCTGTTGAAACAGAATAAAGACAGTCTGCAAACTGAATTACAGGTTTTGGTATTTAGTGAAAAGGTTTAATTGTTTTCTTGAGAAAACAATTTGATGACAAGAACATCATCCACAATGAACAGAGTTACAGAGTGACAACAGTTCTGTGTCCACACAATCAGTAATACACTTCTTCATATCCAGTGCCCCCAGAGGAGAAAAACATCCCTTGTTTGGAAAACGGTTTAATCTGAAAGTAGACCTCAGGCAGAATGTTGGAGCTCTTACATTTTTCGGAATCTGCCACTCCTTGTTTCAAGTTTTCTTGACTGGTCATTCTATCTTAGCTGAAAAAGGACATCTTGTCTCTTGGAAGGGCTATGTTCTCGACCTGGGACCTGCTATGATGAACACAGTTTTAGACAACTGTTTCTGTCATGCTCCACGTCATCTATTCTTCAAGGAAATGGTGTGGAGTCATAACAAACCCAGTTGTCTACCATCAAGGAGAACCACACAAATGACAGATAGAGAAGTCATATACTCTGAGGAACATTTGAGATCTTATTATGAATAATTAATATGAAAATCATTGGTTAAATGAAAATGAAAAAATGTTTGAAAAAATGAAAAGAATTGTTATTGAGATAGAGACAGATGAAGTGTTTATGACCCATCAATGATGACAAAAGGATACATCCGCTGTCGGGG
>NW_023267804.1:3402-4024 GCF_013103735.1 Etheostoma cragini
TAGAGCTTCAGAAGGCAGGACATGACATTACACATCTGTCACATAGTCAGTTTGTAGTCTTAAATACCAAGTCTCTTGTTGTTCCTTGACTAGTTGGCCACCCCTGCTTTGCAGTTTCTTGCAATGTAAAATGAAGCAGAGGATGGAACAATTTGGAGGCATAACAGAGAACTAGCTTTACAAAGTTTCTGTGACCCGGATTCAAATCAGGGTTGCTGCCGCCACAACGCAGAGTACTAACCACTATACGATCACGGCCACGGCAGAGGATGGTTTCGATCCATCGACCACTGGGTTATGGGTCCTGCACGCTTCCGCTGTGCCACTCCGCTCTGCTTTCAAAGGCAAGGGAACTTCAAAACACCCAAAGACCCAAACAGCATGCTCCACACATCAACCAAAACTACATATTGCACAGTTTTAAACCCACTAAACCCGAGACACTCGCCCACGAGCAAAAACAGCACCTCTGATCATTTAATAACCATAAAACATAGAAACTCATCAAAAGTTGCAGCTAAGAGCTAACAAGTTAATGGTTTGGGAGGTCTCTTCTGGGTCTTTCTATCCTCTATAGGTGATTTTCTATCCAGCCTGTAACTTCCAGCCTTTTTCGGGGTTG
>NW_023267804.1:4143-4321 GCF_013103735.1 Etheostoma cragini
TACGGAAGTTGCATGCCCATGTATGGGAGACAAGGTCACTCAAAGAGTATGGAGGCTGAAAGAGGTCCAACCTCCCAGTCAAAGTAGTCTGGTGTGCGATTGTAGAAAAGGCCCCAAAGTTATGTTAGGGTTACAATTATTTAGTACACTTGACCAGATTGTGCTTTATGTTTCACGG
>NW_023267805.1:0-1002 GCF_013103735.1 Etheostoma cragini
CTCTATACACGCTAAAAGTAGTGATTATTTACATGGAGTCTGGTGGAGATATGCTGCTCTATACACGCTAAAAGTAGAAATTATTCATCAGATATGAAACATACAAGAACGTTACTGTCATCAACAGCTGGCACTGACGGGGGCATGTATTAACTGTGTGTGTGTGTGTGTGTGTGTGTCAGTGTGTAAGTTTAAAGCTCATAAGCGCTGTGCAGTACGAGCCACCAACAACTGTAAGTGGACGACGCTGGCTTCTATCGGGAAGGACATCATCGAGGACGAGGACGGGGTAAGACACACACTATCAAGCAACCCCGTAATCACCATCCCCCACCATACTCCATGTAAATAATCATTACTTTTATCATTGTAAAACACACTTCATTGAAAGTGGACAGAAACTAAATAAAACTACCAAAAGCCGTCTTGGTTCATCTTTCCACTGTTCCACCAATCACCACTCTGGTCTGGTTGGAATAAACTCTTAATTCACCCATTTACATGTGGAGATATGCTGCTCTATACATGCTAAAAGTAGTGATTATTTACATGGAGTCTGGTGGAGATATGCTGCTCTATACACGCTAAAAGTAGTGATTATTTACATGGAGTCTGGTGGAGATATGCTGCTCTATTCATGCTAAAAGTAGTGATTATTTACATGGAGTCTGGTGGAGATATGCTGCTCTATACATGCTAAAAGTAGTGATTATTTACATGGAGTCTGGTGGAGATATGCTGCTCTATACATGCTAAAAGTAGTGATTATTTACATGGAGTCTGGTGGGTTTGGTGATGGTGATGTCTGGGCTTTTTTGGGTCTCTCTGTAGGGATCCATCCCATAATGTTGTCTCTCTGTAGGGATCCATCCCATGATGTTGTCTCTCAGTAGGGATCCATCCCCTAATGTTGTCTCTCTCTCTGTAGGGATCCATCCCATAATGTTGTCCCTCTCTCAGTAGGGATCCATCCCATAATGTTGTCTCTCAGTAGGGATCCAT
>NW_023267806.1:0-2896 GCF_013103735.1 Etheostoma cragini
GGCGACCTGTCTGGGGGGTGTGGCTAACAGTTGGGGCCGTACCATTGGCTGTGTTCAGCTGGTCCTCCCATGTGACCTCTGCATCACGGAGAGAGATTATTGGTCAGATTACAGCAACAAAGAGAGTTAGCAAAAAATCACAGTATCTTTAAATGGTAGAAATACTATAAAATATCTTTAAATGGTAAAAATACTATAAATATCTTTAAATGGTAAAAATACTATAAAATATCTTTAAATGGTAAAAATACTATAAAATATCTTTAAATGGTAAAAGTACTATAAAATATATTTAAATGGTAAAAATACTGTAAAATATATTTAAATGGTAAAACTACTATTAAATATGTTTAAATAGTAAAATATATTAAAAAATATATTGAAATGGTAAAAAATAATATAAAACATTTTAATAGTAAAAAATACTATAAAATATATTTAAATAGTAAAAATACTATAAAATATATTTAAATAGTAAAAGATACTATAAAATATATTTAAATAGAAAAAAATATTATAAAATATATTGAAATAGTACAAAATACTATACAATATATTTAAATAGTAAAAAATACTATAAAATATATTTAAATAGTAAAAGATACAATAAAATATATTTAAATAGTAAAAAATACTATAAAATATATTTAAATAGTAAAAGATACTATAAAATATATTTAAATAGTAAAAAATACTATAAAATATATTTAAATAGTACAAAATAAACACTATAAAAATAAATCCCCCCCTCCTTCCCTCCTTCTTGCCTTTTCTGGTTCCTCCAGGAGTCAAACAGCGTCTCTCTTGCTCTGACACGGACCGGTGAGATGAAACAAACACAGGAAGGAATGGATGAAAGGATGAATGGATGAATGGATGAATGGATAAATGGATAAATGAATGACGGACGAATGGATGAATGAATGGATGAATGAATGATGAATGGATGAATGGATGAATAAATAAATGGATGGATGGATGCATGAATGAATGATGAATGGATGAATGAATGGATGAATGATTGAATAAATAGATGAATAACTTAATGAATAAATGAATGAATGGATGAATGAATAAATCGATGAATGAATGAATAAATTAATGAATGGATGAATGAATGAGTGGGGGCTCCTACTCCCCCAGGAAAGCGACATTAGGAAAGTTTGTTTGAACCAATTCATTTTTTAATATATTTACAGATTCAGGAACAGAATGAATGCAAAGCCATTTCTGTTCAAATCAACGTGGCAGAATGGCCAGAGCGGCAGACATTTTTACGTGTGCCATTGCCAAAGGTGGAGTTAGCAAGCTAACGCTAAGGCGGGGTTTAGCAAGGTAACATTAAGAAGGAGTTAGCAAGGTAACGTTAAGGCGGGGTTTAGCAAGCTAACATTAAGGAGGAGTTGGCAAGCTAACGTTAAGTTAGCAAGCTAACATTGAGGCGGGGTTAGCAAGCTAACATTAAGACGAGTTAGCAAGCTAATGC
Source organism: Etheostoma cragini (assembly GCF_013103735.1). Taxonomy (NCBI): domain Eukaryota; kingdom Metazoa; phylum Chordata; class Actinopteri; order Perciformes; family Percidae; genus Etheostoma; species Etheostoma cragini. The sequence continues at coordinate 1,487 of NW_023267806.1, forward strand.
TAAGACGGAGTTAGCAAGCTAACGTCAAGGCGGGGTTAGCAAGTTAGCTAAGTCTAATTCCAAATACTGGAAAACACAACCTGTGATATACACACCTGGAGTTTGTGGGGGCGCGGCTGTTGCAGGGGCCGGTGTTGGTGCCAGGGTAGGGGCCGGTGTTGGGGCAAAAGTAGCTTCAGAAGCCGGCACTGATTGGACTACAGGAGGAGCAGGGGGCGGGGCTTGAGAAGGTGCAGTAGCTGGAGCAGTGGGTACAGTTGGTTCAGGAGGGTCAGTAGGTGCAACAGGAGTTAGGGGCGGGGCTTGGACTTGTGCCGGGGCAGGAACTGGGGGTGGGGCTTGGACCTGTACCGGTGCAGGAACAGAAATTGGTGCTGGAGTTTGAGCTAGAAATGGGGGCGGGGCTTGCGGCGGAGGAGGAACTGGGTGCGGGACTGGTACTGGAGCTGGGGGCAAGGTTTTTACCAAAGGAGGGACTGGGGGCGGGGCTTGGACTTGTCCCGGAGCAGTAGTAAGTGCAGGGGGTGGTTGGGGGTTGGGGGTTCCAGGAGGAGGCGGGGCTTGGATTCGTATACGCGGAGGAGGTATAGGATTTGCAGGGGGGGGAGGGGCATGTGTGTTGAAAGGGGGAGGGGCCTGTGGGTGCAGGTTGGGTGGCGCAACAATTGCCATTGGTGCTCCTGCGGCAGGCGTGGCCAAAACTGAAGGACAGCAAAAGAGTTCAGAGAAATGGAAAAGAAAAGAAAATTAGACGGTTGGATGATGAAGGATCACATGACCTGTTTCACATGGCTACGGTTCTATATTTGAAAATTTAAAACTAGACTTTATTTACCAGGGGAGTGGAGTGTACCCCAACGCAAAACTGCATTTGGGAAGTCATCCTTTTCTCACATTGCCATGACTCCAACAGACATTACTTCATGTAGAAGTCCCCACGCCTGTGCACATGCACTGAGAGGTCTATGCCTTGATGCAGAGGTCCAGGGAATCCGACCTCTGATGATTTCCTGCATGACTTCCCCCCACTCCCCTTTCTCCCCAGTCCTGTTGGTGGGAACTTGGTTTGACCTTGTTTAGACCTTGTTTGGACCTTGTCTGGATTTTGGTTGTACCTTCCTTACACCTTGCTTGGACCTATGTTTAACCTTGCTTGGACCTTGGTTTGAACTTATTGGAACCTTTTGTTGGACCTTCTTTAGACCTTGGTAGGGCCTTGTTTGGACCCTCCTTAGACCTTGGTTGGGCCTTGTTTGGACCTTATTTAAACCTTGGTAGGGCCTGGTTTGGACCTTATTTAAACCTTGGTTGGACCTTCCTTAGACCTAGGTTGGGCCTTGTTTGGACCTTATTTAAACTGTGGTTGGACCTTCTTTAGACCTTGGTAGGGCCTGGTTTGGACCTTATTTA
>NW_023267807.1:0-1229 GCF_013103735.1 Etheostoma cragini
CACACACACACACACACACACACACACACACACACACACACACACACACCTGTCCATCTAACCTGGGAGTCCTGAAGGTGACGGCGGCGGGCGGCGGTCCAGGTGCTCGCTGGTTTGCAGCTCCATCATGACCTCCAGGAAACAGGAAGTGTTGTGGTTCTCCTCCGGTTCCAGCCGAGCACCGGGGGTCAGCGGGGCCGACATCTCTACTTCCATCGGCTCATCGTCTGAGGAGATGACGATGCACTCGGCGTCCTCGCCGTTGTCCTCGTCGTTGTCCTCCACGTCCCCGTCTTCTGGACCAATGTCGCAGCACGACGAGTCCTCGAAACTGTCCTCCGAGTCTGTAGAGTCCTCGCTGTCCCCCAAGCAGCTGCTCTCTGTAAAACTCTCTGACAACAGAAGCAAAAGCACACGGGAGTCTTTACAGCCAATAAGAACCTATGGTGATGACATCACCATCCAACGGCTTTACAGCCAATAAGAACCTATGGTGATGACATCACCATCCAACGGCTTTACAGCCAATAAGAACCTGTGGTGATGACATCCCACGCTGTTTTAGGGTCAGATTGGGACATCTGATTGGTTGGAGACATTTATGGTGTTTCCATTAATTTACACTGAATCACACAACAGACGTCTGTCCATATTCGGTAGCGTTGGTTTAACATAGGTTAGTTATTGTGGTTTGGCATTAATGAGTTTGTTTTGTTTTGTTATTAAAAACCTAAATTTTTCAAAAAATCTACCTAAATCTGCTCGTGCCTGCTAGCTTGGTCCCTCACTACGCTGCAACTTGCTGTTGGTGTTGCTGTTGTCTGTGTTGTTGTCAGTGGTGTTGGTGTTGTTTTCGGTGGTGTTGTCGGTGTTGTTGTAGGTCTTGGCGGTGTTGTTGTCGTTGGTGTTGTTGTCGGTGTTGTTGTCGGTGTTGTTGTCGTTGGTGTCTGTGGTGTTGTTGTCTGTGGTGTTGTTGTCGGTGGTGTTGTTGTCGGTGGTGTTGTTGTCGGTGGTGTTGTTGTCGGTGGTGTTGTAGTCGGTGTTGTTGTCGGTGGTGTTTTCGGTGGTGTTGTCGGTGGTAGTGTTGTTGTTGTTGTCGGTGGTGGTGTTGTCTGTGGTGTTGTTGTCGTTGGTGTTGTCGTCGTTGGTGGTGTTGTCGTTGGTGTCTGTGGTGTTGTTGTCTGTGGTGTTGTTGTCGTTGGTGTTGTCGTCGTTGGTGGTGTTGTTGT
>NW_023267808.1:0-1191 GCF_013103735.1 Etheostoma cragini
AGACAGACAGGCAGACAGACAGACAGGCAGGCAGGCAGGCAGAAAGGCAGACAGGCAGACAGGCAGACAGACAACAACCTCTAAAATATTAAATAACGGGAAATAAAACCTTGGACAAAAAGTATAAAAGAAACAATATTGGTGTAATCCGGACAGATAACAGTTTTACCTTTGTGTCAGAGTGTCCTGCAGCTGTGTCCTTTCTGTCTGCAGCTGGGTCAGAGTGTCCTGTAGCTGTGTCTTTTCTGTCTGCAGATGGGTCAGAGTGTCCTGCAGCTGTGTCCTTTCTGTCTGCAGCTGGGTCAGAGTGTCCTGCAGCTGTGTCTTTTCTGTCTGCAGCTGCGTCTTTTCTGTCTGCAGCTGTGTCCTTTCTGTCTGCAGCTGGGTCAGAGTGTCCTGTAGCTGCGTCTTTTCTGTCTGCAGCTGTGTCCTTTCTGTCTGCAGCTGGGTCAGAGTGTCCTGCAGCTGTGTCTTTTCTGTCTGCAGCTGTGTCTTTTCTGTCTGCAGCTGTGTCTTTTCTGTCTGCAGCTGTGTCTTTTCTGTCTGCAGGTCTTGGATCTGTTGGGATTTCTGGGCCGATCTCTGCAGCGCCGCCTGGCTCTCCTTCTTCAGATCCTCCAGGGCGGTGTGAAAAACACTGCTGCTGCCCGACTCCTCCTGAAACAACCCAGCCTGAGTGAGATAGGCCCCGCCCACGCTAACTCTGTTAGCACCCCAACAGCAGTATGCTAATACGTGAATGTGCAAAGAAAGTGTCCAAATTTGTCGAGAAAATGACAAAAAAATTATTGAAAGTGAAATAAACCCTTTGAACAGAACAAACACCTTAAGAAGTAACAAAACATAAAATAAAAATCAAATGCTGTGTATTTCTTCCTATTATTAGTCCATGTATGTATGTATATTGTATCCTTTTATGTCATTATGTTTATATTCTGTGTGACTGATTTTGCTGATGGAACACTATAATTTCCCATTCTCTCTCTCTATCTCGTACCTTGACTTCCTGTCTCAGACGCTCCACTTCCTGTGTCAGACCGTTGATGCTGTCATCCTTCTCCTCTGATTGGTTCCCCAGGGCCTGGAGGCGGGTCTCTGCCTTGCTGAGCTGCTCTGATAGCCTGGCCGACCTGTCAGTCTGCTCTCTGATCTTCGTCTGCAGACCGGTCACCTGGGGGGGGGGGGGGGGGG
>NW_023267808.1:1237-3425 GCF_013103735.1 Etheostoma cragini
AGGGGCGTGTGTGTGTGTGTGTGTGTGTGTGTGTGTGTGTGTGTGTGTGTGTGTGTGTGTGTGTGTCTGTACCTCGGTCTGGAGCTGGAAGATGCCGTTAACCAGAGCTTTGTTCTCCTTCATCAGTCTGGATGTTTCTCTCTGCTCCGTCTCCAGGGAAGAAAACACAGAGTCGCAGTTCGGACACCCGTCAAGATCTAACAGAGAAAAATATCAGAGAGTATTAGAGATCTATCAGAGAGTACTAGAGATCTATCAGAGAGTATTAGAGATCTACCAGAGAGTATTAGAGATCTATCAGAGAGTACTAGAGATCTATCAGAGAGAACTAGAGATCTATCAGAGAGTATTAGAGATATATCAGAGAAAAATATCAGAGAGTACTAGAGATCTATCAGAGAGTATTAGAGATCTATCAGAGAGTACTAGAGATCTATCAGAGAGTATTAGAGATCTACCAGAGAGTATTAGAGATCTATCAGAGAGTACTAGAGATCTATCAGAGAGAACTAGAGATCTATCAGAGAGTATTAGAGATCTAATAGAGTACTAGAGATCTATCAGAGAGAACTAGAGATCTATCAGAGAGTACTAGAATTCTATCAGAGAGAACTAGAGATCTATCAGAGATTACTAGAGATCTAAGAGAGTATTAGAGATCTATCAGAGAGTATTAGAGATCTATCAGAGAGAACTAGAGATCTATCAGAGAGAACTAGAGATCTATCAGAGTATTAGAGATCTATCAGAGAGTACTAGAGATCTATCAGAGAGAACTAGAGATCTATCAGAGAGTACTAGAGCTCTATCAGAGAGAACTAGAGATCTATCAGAGATTACTAGAGATCTAAGAGAGTATTAGAGATCTATCAGAGAGTATTAGAGATCTATCAGAGAGTACTAGAGATCTATCAGAGAGTACTAGAGATCTATCAGAGAGAACTAGAGATCTATCAGAGTATTAGAGCTCTATCAAAGAGAACTAGAGATCTATCAGAGAGTATTAGAGATCTATCAGAGATTACTAGAGATCTAAGAGAGTATTAGAGATCTATCAGAGAGTATTAGAGATCTATCAGAGAGTACTAGAGATCTATCAGAGAGTACTAGAGATCTACCAGAGAGTACTAGAGATCTATCAGAGAGTACTAGAGATCAGAGAGTACTAGAGATCTATCAGAGAGTACTAGAGATCTATCAGAGAGAACTAGAGATCTATCAGAGAGAACTAGAGATCTACCAGAGAGTACTAGAGATCTATCAGAGAGAACTAGATATCTATCAGAGAGTATTAGAGATCTATCAGAGAGTACTAGAGATCTATCAGTGAGTATTAGAGATCTATCAGAGAGGACTAGAGATCTAAGAGAGTATTTGAGATCTATCAGTGAGTACTAGAGATCTACCAGAGAGTACTAGAGATCTATCAGTGAGTATAAGAGATCTATCAGAGAGAACTAGAGATCTATCAGAGTACTAGAGATCTATCAGAGAGTATTAGAGATTTATCAGAGAGTACTAGAGATCTATCAGTGAGTACTAGAGATCTATCAGAGAGTATTAGAGATTTATCAGAGAGTACTAGAGATCTATCAGAGACTACTAGAGATCTATCAGAGAGTACTAGAGATCTATCAGTGAGTATTAGAGATCTATCAGAGAGTATTAGAGATCTAAGAGAGTATTAGAGATCTATCAGAGAGAACTAGAGATCTATCAGAGAGTATTAGAGATCTATCAGAGACTACTAGAGATCTATCAGAGAGTACTAGAGATCTATCAGTGAGTATTAGAGATCTATCAGAGAGTACTAGAGATCTAAGAGAGTATTAGAGATCTATCAGAGAGTACTAGAGATCTATCAGAGAGAACTAGAGATCTCTCAGAGAGTATTAGAGATCAGAGAGTACTAGAGATCTATCAGAGAGTATTAGAGATCTATCAGAGTATTAGAGATCTATCAGAGTATTAGAGATCTATCAGAGAGTATTAGAGATCTATCAGAGTATTAGAGATCTATCAGAGAGTATTAGAGATATATCAGAGTATTAGAGATATATCAGAGTATTAGAGATCTATCAGAGAGTACTAGAGATCTATCAGAGAGTACTAGAGATCTATCAGAGAGTACTAGAGATCTATCAGAGAGTATTAGAGATCTATCAGAGAGTATTAGAGATCTATCAGA
>NW_023267809.1:0-1030 GCF_013103735.1 Etheostoma cragini
TCCTCAACAGTCAACATAGCGTTTGCCATGTGGCATGTCACTTTTTGTTTCTCCCATGTTAACAGTATTGACCAATACAATAGGCATTCTAACCTCAGCTGACACGCTCACTCCATGCAGGCAGTGTGCAGGAGCCCTAAGCTTCCAAGGTAAGACTGAAATTCATGATAATAAAAACTTTATAATCTTCACACTAAAGATGCAAAAACACCTCCAACAAAAGGCTTTTATTTGCTTTAATAATAATAATAACACATTTTATTTAACAGCGCACTTTCTGAACACTCAAGGTTGCTTTACAAACAATAAAAGACAGATACAGGGAACAGAAAAGTTTATTATAACAAAACAAATAAAACCAAAACAAGAAACAAAAAACAAAACAAAAAAACAAAAACAAAATAAAAACAGGAACAGTGTATTTACAGATAAGCAAGCTGGAACAGGGTTTTTAGTCTAGTTTTGAACAGGGAGAGAGAGTTGATATTGCGGGGGTCAGGTGGGAGTGAGTTCCAGAGCTGGGGAGCAGAGCGGCTGAAGGCTCTGGTCCCCACGGTGACAAGTCGAGCTGGTGGGACAGTGAGGTGGATAAAGGGGGAAGATCTGAGGGAGCGGGAGGGGACGGCAATGTGAAGGAGTTCTGATAGATATGGAGGAGCAAGGTTATGGATGGCTTTGAAAGTATGGAGTAGGATTTTAAATTGTACTCTGAATTGAACTGGAACCCGATGGAGCTACTGAAGGACAGGGGTTATGTGATGAAAAGGGGGGGTTCTGGTGATGACACAAGCTGCTGAGTTCTGAAGAAGTTGAAGTTTATGGAGGGATTTTTGAGGAAGGCTAAAAAGGATGGAGTTACAGTAGTTAAGGCATGAGGTGATGAGGCTTTGGATAAGGATGGAAGCAGTGTGAGTGGTAAGGGAGGGACGGAGGCGGTTAATGTTGCGTGGGGGGAAGGACACATGTAATGTTATGGTACAAAACAACATCACATGTCACTTTAGTGATCTAAAAAATCAGGTTGCACACG
>NW_023267810.1:0-1760 GCF_013103735.1 Etheostoma cragini
TCCTTAACTTCTCCAGGACATGAACACCTGTTTCCAGGTGAAAGTCTGGTGTTTTCTCCTTAACTTCTCCAGGACATATAACATACATAATATATATGTAACCTTTCTCACCTTGTATGGTGGTATCCGGCCCCCCGTTCATGACCGACTCGGGCAGAAACCTCCACTGGAAGAGGGCGTGGTCGGCCCCCCCGGTGGTCAGCACCCACTGCAGGTCATGTGACCAGCGCACGTTGGTCACATGGGCCGAGTGACCGATGTACTTCTTGAACTTTGCTCCTTGGAAAGAAAAGAGCGAGAAAGTCAGAATCACCGGCTCCTTGGCTCCACAAAACAAAAGTCACATAGATAGATAGATGGAAAGTATAAGTGAAAGCATTAATAAAAGTATGAATGAAAGTATGAATGAAAGTATGAATGAAAGTATGAAGGAAAGTATGAATGAAAGTATGAATGAAAGTATGAATGAAAGTATGAAGGAAAGTATGAAGGAAAGTATGAATGAAAGTATGAATGAAAGTATGAAGGAAAGTGTGAAGGAAAGTATGAATGAAAGTGTGAAGGAAAGTGTGAAGGAAAGTATAAATGAAAGTATAAATGAAAGTATGAAGGAAAGTACAAAGGAAAGTATGAATGAAAGTAGGAATGAAAGTATGAATGAAAGTATAAATGAAAGTATGAAGGAAAGTATGAATGAAAGTATGAAGGAAAGTACAAAGGAAAGTATGAAGGAAAGTATGAATGAAAGTAGGAATGAAAGTATAAATGAAAGTATAAATGAAAGTATGAATGAAAGTAGGAATGAAAGTAGGAATGAAAGTATAAATGAAAGTATGAAAGAAAGTATGAATGAAAGTAGGAATGAAAGTAGGAATGAAAGTATAAATGAAAGTATAAATGAAAGTATGAATGAAAGTATGAATGAAAGTAGGAATGAAAGTAGGAATGAAAGTATGAATGAAAGTATGAATGAAAGTATGAAGGGAAGTATGAATGAAAGTATGAATGAAAGTATGAAGGGAAGTATGAATGAAAGTATGAATGAAAGTATGAAGGAAAATATGAATGAAAGTATGAAGGAACGTATAAATGAAAGTAGGAATGAAAGTAGGAATGAAAGTAGGAATGAAAGTAGGAATGAAAGTATGAATGAAAGTATGAAGGGAAGTATGAATGAAAGTATGAATGAAAGTATGAAGGGAAGTATGAATGAAAGTATGAATGAAAGTATGAAGGAAAGTAGGAATGAAAGTAGGAATGAAAGTATAAATGAAAGTATGAATGAAAGTATGAATGAAAGTATGAATGAAAGTATAAATGAGAGTATGAAGGAAAGTATAAATGAAAGTAGGAATGAAAGTATAAATGGAAGTATGAATGAAAGTATGAATGAAAGTATGAATGAAAGTAGGAATGACAGTATGAATGAAAGTATGAATGAAAGTAGGAATGAAAGTATGAATGAAAGTAGGAATGACAGTATGAATGAAAGTAGGAATAACAGTATGAATGAAAGTATGAATGAAAGTATGAATGAAAGTAGGAATGAAAGTATGAATGAAAGTAGTTATGACAGTATGAATGAAAGTATGAATGAAAGTATGAATGAAAGTAGGAATGAAAGTAGGAATGAAAGTAGTTATGACAGTATGAATGAAAGTATGAATGAAAGTAGGAATGACAGTATGAATGAAAGTATGAATGAAAGTATGAATGAAAGTAGGAATGACAGTATGAATGAAAGTATGAATGAAAGTAGG
>NW_023267811.1:0-330 GCF_013103735.1 Etheostoma cragini
TCCCCCTGCTCTGGCGTTTACCCCTCTCATTCCCCCTGCTCTGGCGTTTCCCCCTCTCATTCCCCTCAGACTGCAAGTACCAACAACACAGATTAATTGTACTGTAATTAGGGCGATACGGAGAAAATCAGATACATCGATACTACAGGTTTGACAGGTGGTGCTTTTTACAAAATACTTTAAATAAATTTAGATTTAGATAAATAAATAATGTGATTCACAGTTTCAAGTTTGTAGGCGCCGCCAGAGGCAAGCTGCACCAATCACATTGTTGTATCTGATGTAGGCGGGGCCAGAGGCGAGCTGCACCAATCACATTGTTGTATCTGA
>NW_023267811.1:676-1448 GCF_013103735.1 Etheostoma cragini
CTGCACCAATCACATCGGTGTATCTGATGTAGGCGGGGCCAGAGGCGAGCTGCACCAATCACATCGGTGTATCTGATGAAGGCGGGGCCAGAGGCGAGCTGCACCAATCACATTGGTGTATCTGATGAAGGCGGGGCCAGAGGCGAGCTGCACCAATCACATCAGTGTATCTGATGTAGGCGGGGCCAGAGCCGAGCTGCACCAATCACATCGGTATATCTGATGTGGGCGGGGCCACAACCGAGCTGAACAGATGACAACAGTCTAATCTACCAGTTAGCTCCGCTGGTTGCTAAGCGTACGGGGTCCTGGATACGTCACCCCGTGGGTTGATGTGATTGGTCGTACCCCTCAAGGTGGCCGACGTTCATTCCTCGATGCCAGACCCTTAATCTTCCAGATTTGGGTCAGATTTAGACAACGTAAGTGTACATCGGGATATCTTGATATATTACTCCATTGAAGGACGATAACTGTAACAAATATTGTGCTACCGAGACAGAAGACTAGAAACTATCATTCGTCTATAAGTCTGAATACTGAAAGGTTTTCCCACTCTCGCGTCCCGAGACCTTCCTCCGCGGCGCTCTGGAGGAGGGTCCCGCAACGGGGGACCAATAAATACTGAATACTGCGATACTGAAGGATTCACCTTGGCGTGAACTGCTCTAAAAGAAGCTTGATTTGTGAGTGACTGTACTGTACTGTTCAATGGGGCAAAACACTGGAATAAGGTCCTCGTTGGATAATACAGTTTTACCCGCTGACCCCC